>NW_027454017.1:997500-1137575 GCF_040206685.1 Ascaphus truei
TTTCTGGTCTGTGCTGAAGCAGGGCATTCTGGCAGCCAAGTGGCTTGACCTTTATTAGTGAGCCTGGTTACCCCCTCTCGGAACCACAGACTTAGAAATCGCCAGCTCATATACAGTGCATAAAATATATTTATATATATACCCTTATACACCATTTTAATAAAAAATATCACAAAATTCTTCTAAGTCCCTCGGGAAGAGTGAAAGACGCGCACGTTCATTTTCAGAGCTCCTAGACCTTCCTATAAGAAGTTAGCCAAAAAGTAGCTTCGAAAAACGCTTAGGTTAAGTTTCAGAGTTGCTTCTAATGTACCAAAGCTGGACTTAGACATAATTTCACTCTCACAACATTATGGCTGGTTGGAGACAGTCCGAACCACAAGTACCGGGTCCATGGTTCTGGCCGTATACTGGGGGGACGGGGACGACTCCCATTAACCCCTGACTATACCGGAGATACGCTTATCACAATGCCTTTCTGGTCTGTGCTGAAGCAGGGCATTCTGGCAGCCAAGTGGCTTGACCTTTATTAGTGAGCCTGGTTACCCCCTCTCGGAACCACAGACTTAGAAATCGCCAGCTCATATACAGTGCATAAAATATATTTATATATATATATACCCTTATACACCATTTTAATAAAAAATATCACAAAATTCTTCTAAGTCCCTCGGGAAGAGTGAAAGACGCGCACGTTCATTTTCAGAGCTCCTAGACCTTCCTATAAGAAGTTAGCTAAAAAGTAGCTTCGAAAAACGCTTAGGTTAAGTTTCAGAGTTGCTTCTAATGTACCAAAGCTGGACTTAGACATAATTTCACTCTCACAACATTATGGCTGGTTGGAGAGGGTCCGAACCACAAGTACCGGGTCCATGGTTCTGGCCGTATACTGGGGGGACGGGGACGACTCCCATTAACCCCTGACTATATCGGGGATACACTTATCACAATGCCTTTCTGGTCTGTGCTGAAGCAGGGCATTCTGGCAGCCAAGTGGCTTGACCTTTATTAGTGAGCCTGGTTACCCCCTCTCGGAACCACAGACTTAGAAATCGCCAGCTCATATACAGTGCATAAAATATATTTATATATATACCCTTATACACCATTTTAATAAAAAATATCACAAAATTATTCTAAGTCCCTCGGGAAGAGTGAAAGACGCGCACGTTCATTTTCAGAGCTCTTAGACCTTCCTATAAGAAGTTAGCCAAAAAGTAGCTTCGAAAAACGCTTAGGTTAAGTTTCAGAGTTGCTTCTAATGTACCAAAGCTGGACTTAGATATAATTTCACTCTCACAACATTATGGCTGGTTGGAGAGGGTCCGAACCACAAGTACCGGGTCCATGGTTCTGGCCGTATACTGGGGGGACGGGGACGACTCCCATTAACCCCTGACTATACCGGGGATACGCTTATCACAATGCCTTTCTGGTCTGTGCTGAAGCAGGGCATTCTGGCAGCCAAGTGGCTTGACCTTTATTAGTGAGCCTGGTTACCCCCTCTCGGAACCACAGACTTAGAAATCGCCAGCTCATATACAGTGCATAAAATATATTTATATATATACCCTTATACACCATTTTAATAAAAAATATCACAAAATTCTTCTAAGTCCCTCGGGAAGAGTGAAAGACGCGCACGTTCATTTTCAGAGCTCCTAGACCTTCCTATAAGAAGTTAGCCAAAAAGTAGCTTCGAAAAACACTTAGGTTAAGTTTCAGAGTTGCTTCTAATGTACCAAAGCTGGACTTAGACATAATTTCACTCTCACAACATTATGGCTGGTTGGAGACAGTCCGAACCACAAGTACCGGGTCCATGGTTCTGGCCGTATACTGGGGGGACGGGGACGACTCCCATTAACCCCTGACTATACCGGGGATACGCTTATCACAATGCCTTTCTGGTCTGTGCTGAAGCAGGGCATTCTGGCAGCCAAGTGGCTTGACCTTTATTAGTGAGCCTGGTTACCCCCTCTCGGAACCACAGACTTAGAAATCGCCAGCTCATATACAGTGCATAAAATATATTTATATATATATACCCTTATACACCATTTTAATAAAAAATATCACAAAATTCTTCTAAGTCTCTCGGGAAGAGTGAAAGACGCGCACGTTCATTTTCAGAGCTCCTAGACCTTCCTATAAGAAGTTAGCTAAAAAGTACCTTCGAAAAACGCTTAGGTTAAGTTTCAGAGTTGCTTCTAATGTACCAAAGCTGGACTTAGACATAATTTCACTCTCACAACATTATGGCTGGTTGGAGAGGGTCCGAACCACAAGTACCGGGTCCATGGTTCTGGCCGTATACTGGGGGGACGGGGACGACTCCCATTAACCCCTGACTATACCGGGGATACGCTTATCACAATGCCTTTCTGGTCTGTGCTGAAGCAGGGCATTCTGGCAGCCAAGTGGCTTGACCTTTATTAGTGAGCCTGGTTACCCCCTCTCGGAACCACAGACTTAGAAATCGCCAGCTCATATACAGTGCATAAAATATATTTATATATATACCCTTATACACCATTTTAATAAAAAATATCACAAAATTCTTCTAAGTCCCTCGGGAAGAGTGAAAGACGCGCACGTTCATTTTCAGAGCTCCTAGACCTTCCTATAAGAAGTTAGCCAAAAAGTAGCTTCGAAAAACGCTTAGGTTAAGTTTCAGAGTTGCTTCTAATGTACCAAAGCTGGACTTAGACATAATTTCACTCTCACAACATTATGGCTGGTTGGAGACAGTCCGAACCACAAGTACCGGGTCCATGGTTCTGGCCGTATACTGGGGGGACGGGGACGACTCCCATTAACCCCTGACTATACCGGAGATACGCTTATCACAATGCCTTTCTGGTCTGTGCTGAAGCAGGGCATTCTGGCAGCCAAGTGGCTTGACCTTTATTAGTGAGCCTGGTTACCCCCTCTCGGAACCACAGACTTAGAAATCGCCAGCTCATATACAGTGCATAAAATATATTTATATATATATATATACCCTTATACACCATTTTAATAAAAAATATCACAAAATTCTTCTAAGTCCCTCGGGAAGAGTGAAAGACGCGCACGTTCATTTTCAGAGCTCCTAGACCTTCCTATAAGAAGTTAGCTAAAAAGTAGCTTCGAAAAACGCTTAGGTTAAGTTTCAGAGTTGCTTCTAATGTACCAAAGCTGGACTTAGACATAATTTCACTCTCACAACATTATGGCTGGTTGGAGAGGGTCCGAACCACAAGTACCGGGTCCATGGTTCTGGCCGTATACTGGGGGGACGGGGACGACTCCCATTAACCCCTGACTATATCGGGGATACACTTATCACAATGCCTTTCTGGTCTGTGCTGAAGCAGGGCATTCTGGCAGCCAAGTGGCTTGACCTTTATTAGTGAGCCTGGTTACCCCCTCTCGGAACCACAGACTTAGAAATCGCCAGCTCATATACAGTGCATAAAATATATTTATATATATACCCTTATACACCATTTTAATAAAAAATATCACAAAATTCTTCTAAGTCCCTCGGGAAGAGTGAAAGACGCGCACGTTCATTTTCAGAGCTCTTAGACCTTCCTATAAGAAGTTAGCCAAAAAGTAGCTTCGAAAAACGCTTAGGTTAAGTTTCAGAGTTGCTTCTACAGTAATGTACCAAAGCTGGACTTAGATATAATTTCACTCTCACAACATTATGGCTGGTTGGAGAGGGTCCGAACCACAAGTACCGGGTCCATGGTTCTGGCCGTATACTGGGGGGACGGGGACGACTCCCATTAACCCCTGACTATACCGGGGATACGCTTATCACAATGCCTTTCTGGTCTGTGCTGAAGCAGGGCATTCTGGCAGCCAAGTGGCTTGACCTTTATTAGTGAGCCTGGTTACCCCCTCTCGGAACCACAGACTTAGAAATCGCCAGCTCATATACAGTGCATAAAATATATTTATATATATACCCTTATACACCATTTTAATAAAAAATATCACAAAATTCTTCTAAGTCCCTCGGGAAGAGTGAAAGACGCGCACGTTCATTTTCAGAGCTCCTAGACCTTCCTATAAGAAGTTAGCCAAAAAGTAGCTTCGAAAAACGCTTACAGTAGGTTAAGTTTCAGAGTTGCTTCTAATGTACCAAAGCTGGACTTAGACATAATTTCACTCTCACAACATTATGGCTGGTTGGAGACAGTCCGAACCACAAGTACCGGGTCCATGGTTCTGGCCGTATACTGGGGGGACGGGGACGACTCCCATTAACCCCTGACTATACCGGAGATACGCTTATCACAATGCCTTTCTGGTCTGTGCTGAAGCAGGGCATTCTGGCAGCCAAGTGGCTTGACCTTTATTAGTGAGCCTGGTTACCCCCTCTCGGAACCACAGACTTAGAAATCGCCAGCTCATATACAGTGCATAAAATATATTTATATATATATATACCCTTATACACCATTTTAATAAAAAATATCACAAAATTCTTCTAAGTCCCTCGGGAAGAGTGAAAGACGCGCACGTTCATTTTCAGAGCTCCTAGACCTTCCTATAAGAAGTTAGCTAAAAAGTAGCTTCGAAAAACGCTTAGGTTAAGTTTCAGAGTTGCTTCTAATGTACCAAAGCTGGACTTAGACATAATTTCACTCTCACAACATTATGGCTGGTTGGAGAGGGTCCGAACCACAAGTACCGGGTCCATGGTTCTGGCCGTATACTGGGGGGACGGGGACGACTCCCATTAACCCCTGACTATATCGGGGATACACTTATCACAATGCCTTTCTGGTCTGTGCTGAAGCAGGGCATTCTGGCAGCCAAGTGGCTTGACCTTTATTAGTGAGCCTGGTTACCCCCTCTCGGAACCACAGACTTAGAAATCGCCAGCTCATATACAGTGCATAAAATATATTTATATATATACCCTTATACACCATTTTAATAAAAAATATCACAAAATTATTCTAAGTCCCTCGGGAAGAGTGAAAGACGCGCACGTTCATTTTCAGAGCTCTTAGACCTTCCTATAAGAAGTTAGCCAAAAAGTAGCTTCGAAAAACGCTTAGGTTAAGTTTCAGAGTTGCTTCTAATGTACCAAAGCTGGACTTAGATATAATTTCACTCTCACAACATTATGGCTGGTTGGAGAGGGTCCGAACCACAAGTACCGGGTCCATGGTTCTGGCCGTATACTGGGGGGACGGGGACGACTCCCATTAACCCCTGACTATACCGGGGATACGCTTATCACAATGCCTTTCTGGTCTGTGCTGAAGCAGGGCATTCTGGCAGCCAAGTGGCTTGACCTTTATTAGTGAGCCTGGTTACCCCCTCTCGGAACCACAGACTTAGAAATCGCCAGCTCATATACAGTGCATAAAATATATTTATATATATACCCTTATACACCATTTTAATAAAAAATATCACAAAATTCTTCTAAGTCCCTCGGGAAGAGTGAAAGACGCGCACGTTCATTTTCAGAGCTCCTAGACCTTCCTATAAGAAGTTAGCCAAAAAGTAGCTTCGAAAAACACTTAGGTTAAGTTTCAGAGTTGCTTCTAATGTACCAAAGCTGGACTTAGACATAATTTCACTCTCACAACATTATGGCTGGTTGGAGACAGTCCGAACCACAAGTACCGGGTCCATGGTTCTGGCCGTATACTGGGGGGACGGGGACGACTCCCATTAACCCCTGACTATACCGGGGATACGCTTATCACAATGCCTTTCTGGTCTGTGCTGAAGCAGGGCATTCTGGCAGCCAAGTGGCTTGACCTTTATTAGTGAGCCTGGTTACCCCCTCTCGGAACCACAGACTTAGAAATCGCCAGCTCATATACAGTGCATAAAATATATTTATATATATATACCCTTATACACCATTTTAATAAAAAATATCACAAAATTCTTCTAAGTCTCTCGGGAAGAGTGAAAGACGCGCACGTTCATTTTCAGAGCTCCTAGACCTTCCTATAAGAAGTTAGCTAAAAAGTACCTTCGAAAAACGCTTAGGTTAAGTTTCAGAGTTGCTTCTAATGTACCAAAGCTGGACTTAGACATAATTTCACTCTCACAACATTATGGCTGGTTGGAGAGGGTCCGAACCACAAGTACCGGGTCCATGGTTCTGGCCGTATACTGGGGGGACGGGGACGACTCCCATTAACCCCTGACTATACCGGGGATACGCTTATCACAATGCCTTTCTGGTCTGTGCTGAAGCAGGGCATTCTGGCAGCCAAGTGGCTTGACCTTTATTAGTGAGCCTGGTTACCCCCTCTCGGAACCACAGACTTAGAAATCGCCAGCTCATATACAGTGCATAAAATATATTTATATATATACCCTTATACACCATTTTAATAAAAAATATCACAAAATTCTTCTAAGTCCCTCGGGAAGAGTGAAAGACGCGCACGTTCATTTTCAGAGCTCCTAGACCTTCCTATAAGAAGTTAGCCAAAAAGTAGCTTCGAAAAACGCTTAGGTTAAGTTTCAGAGTTGCTTCTAATGTACCAAAGCTGGACTTAGACATAATTTCACTCTCACAACATTATGGCTGGTTGGAGACAGTCCGAACCACAAGTACCGGGTCCATGGTTCTGGCCGTATACTGGGGGGACGGGGACGACTCCCATTAACCCCTGACTATACCGGAGATACGCTTATCACAATGCCTTTCTGGTCTGTGCTGAAGCAGGGCATTCTGGCAGCCAAGTGGCTTGACCTTTATTAGTGAGCCTGGTTACCCCCTCTCGGAACCACAGACTTAGAAATCGCCAGCTCATATACAGTGCATAAAATATATTTATATATATATATATACCCTTATACACCATTTTAATAAAAAATATCACAAAATTCTTCTAAGTCCCTCGGGAAGAGTGAAAGACGCGCACGTTCATTTTCAGAGCTCCTAGACCTTCCTATAAGAAGTTAGCTAAAAAGTAGCTTCGAAAAACGCTTAGGTTAAGTTTCAGAGTTGCTTCTAATGTACCAAAGCTGGACTTAGACATAATTTCACTCTCACAACATTATGGCTGGTTGGAGAGGGTCCGAACCACAAGTACCGGGTCCATGGTTCTGGCCGTATACTGGGGGGACGGGGACGACTCCCATTAACCCCTGACTATATCGGGGATACACTTATCACAATGCCTTTCTGGTCTGTGCTGAAGCAGGGCATTCTGGCAGCCAAGTGGCTTGACCTTTATTAGTGAGCCTGGTTACCCCCTCTCGGAACCACAGACTTAGAAATCGCCAGCTCATATACAGTGCATAAAATATATTTATATATATACCCTTATACACCATTTTAATAAAAAATATCACAAAATTCTTCTAAGTCCCTCGGGAAGAGTGAAAGACGCGCACGTTCATTTTCAGAGCTCTTAGACCTTCCTATAAGAAGTTAGCCAAAAAGTAGCTTCGAAAAACGCTTAGGTTAAGTTTCAGAGTTGCTTCTACAGTAATGTACCAAAGCTGGACTTAGATATAATTTCACTCTCACAACATTATGGCTGGTTGGAGAGGGTCCGAACCACAAGTACCGGGTCCATGGTTCTGGCCGTATACTGGGGGGACGGGGACGACTCCCATTAACCCCTGACTATACCGGGGATACGCTTATCACAATGCCTTTCTGGTCTGTGCTGAAGCAGGGCATTCTGGCAGCCAAGTGGCTTGACCTTTATTAGTGAGCCTGGTTACCCCCTCTCGGAACCACAGACTTAGAAATCGCCAGCTCATATACAGTGCATAAAATATATTTATATATATACCCTTATACACCATTTTAATAAAAAATATCACAAAATTCTTCTAAGTCCCTCGGGAAGAGTGAAAGACGCGCACGTTCATTTTCAGAGCTCCTAGACCTTCCTATAAGAAGTTAGCCAAAAAGTAGCTTCGAAAAACGCTTACAGTAGGTTAAGTTTCAGAGTTGCTTCTAATGTACCAAAGCTGGACTTAGACATAATTTCACTCTCACAACATTATGGCTGGTTGGAGACAGTCCGAACCACAAGTACCGGGTCCATGGTTCTGGCCGTATACTGGGGGGACGGGGACGACTCCCATTAACCCCTGACTATACCGGGGATACGCTTATCACAATGCCTTTCTGGTCTGTGCTGAAGCAGGGCATTCTGGCAGCCAAGTGGCTTGACCTTTATTAGTGAGCCTGGTTACCCCCTCTCGGAACCACAGACTTAGAAATCGCCAGCTCATATACAGTGCATAAAATATATTTATATATATACCCTTATACACCATTTTAATAAAAAATATCACAAAATTCTTCTAAGTCCCTCGGGAAGAGTGAAAGACGCGCACGTTCATTTTCAGAGCTCCTAGACCTTCCTATAAGAAGTTAGCCAAAAAGTAGCTTCGAAAAACGCTTAGGTTAAGTTTCAGAGTTGCTTCTAATGTACCAAAGCTGGACTTAGACATAATTTCACTCTCACAACATTATGGCTGGTTGGAGACAGTCCGAACCACAAGTACCGGGTCCATGGTTCTGGCCGTATACTGGGGGGACGGGGACGACTCCCATTAACCCCTGACTATACCGGGGATACGCTTATCACAATGCCTTTCTGGTCTGTGCTGAAGCAAGGCATTCTGGCAGCCAAGTGGCTTGACCTTTATTAGTGAGCCTGGTTACCCCCTCTCGGAACCACAGACTTAGAAATCGCCAGCTCATATACAGTGCATAAAATATATTTATATATATATATACCCTTATACACCATTTTAATAAAAAATATCACAAAATTCTTCTAAGTCCCTCGGGAAGAGTGAAAGACGCGCACGTTCATTTTCAGAGCTCCTAGACCTTCCTATAAGAAGTTAGCTAAAAAGTAGCTTCGAAAAACGCTTAGGTTAAGTTTCAGAGTTGCTTCTAATGTACCAAAGCTGGACTTAGACATAATTTCACTCTCACAACATTATGGCTGGTTGGAGAGGGTCCGAACCACAAGTACCGGGTCCATGGTTCTGGCCGTATACTGGGGGGACGGGGACGACTCCCATTAACCCCTGACTATACCGGGGATACGCTTATCACAATGCCTTTCTGGTCTGTGCTGAAGCAGGGCATTCTGGCAGCCAAGTGGCTTGACCTTTATTAGTGAGCCTGGTTACCCCCTCTCGGAACCACAGACTTAGAAATCGCCAGCTCATATACAGTGCATAAAATATATTTATATATATATATACTGTACCCTTATACACCATTTTAATAAAAAATATCACAAAATTCTTCTAAGTCCCTCGGGAAGAGTGAAAGACGCGCACGTTCATTTTCAGAGCTCGTAGACCTTCCTATAAGAAGTTAGCTAAAAAGTAGCTTCGAAAAACGCTTAGGTTAAGTTTCAGAGTTGCTTCTAATGTACCAAAGCTGGACTTAGACATAATTTCACTCTCACAACATTATGGCTGGTTGGAGAGGGTCCGAACCACAAGTACCGGGTCCATGGTTCTGGCCGTATACTGGGGGGACGGGGACGACTCCCATTAACCCCTGACTATACCGGGGATACGCTTATCACAATGCCTTTCTGGTCTGTGCTGAAGCAGGGCATTCTGGCAGCCAAGTGGCTTGACCTTTATTAGTGAGCCTGGTTACCCCCTCTCGGAACCACAGACTTAGAAATCGCCAGCTCATATACAGTGCATAAAATATATTTATATATATACCCTTATACACCATTTTAATAAAAAATATCACAAAATTCTTCTAAGTCCCTCGGGAAGAGTGAAAGACGCGCACGTTCATTTTCAGAGCTCCTAGACCTTCCTATAAGAAGTTAGCCAAAAAGTAGCTTCGAAAAACGCTTAGGTTAAGTTTCAGAGTTGCTTCTAATGTACCAAAGCTGGACTTAGACATAATTTCACTCTCACAACATTATGGCTGGTTGGAGAGGGTCCGAACCACAAGTACCGGGTCCATGGTTCTGGCCGTATACTGGGGGGACGGGGACGACTCCCATTAACCCCTGACTATACCGGGGATACGCTTATCACAATGCCTTTCTGGTCTGTGATGAAACAGGGCATTCTGGCAGCCAAGTGGCTTGACCTTTATTAGTGAGCCTGGTTACCCCCAATCGGAACCACAGACTTAGAAATCGCCAGCTCATATACAGTGCATAAAATATATTTATATATATACCCTTATACACCATTTTAATAAAAAATATCACAAAATTCTTCTAAGTCCCTCGGGAAGAGTGAAAGACGCGCACGTTCATTTTCAGAGCTCCTAGACCTTCCTATAAGAAGTTAGCCAAAAAGTAGCTTCGAAAAACGCTTAGGTTAAGTTTCAGAGTTGCTTCTAATGTACCAAAGCTGGACTTAGACATAATTTCACTCTCACAACATTATGGCTGGTTGGAGACAGTCCGAACCACAAGTACCGGGTCCATGGTTCTGGCCGTATACTGGGGGGACGGGGACGACTCCCATTAACCCCTGACTATACCGGGGATACGCTTATCACAATGCCTTTCTGGTCTGTGCTGAAGCAAGGCATTCTGGCAGCCAAGTGGCTTGACCTTTATTAGTGAGCCTGGTTACCCCCTCTCGGAACCACAGACTTAGAAATCGCCAGCTCATATACAGTGCATAAAATATATTTATATATATATATACCCTTATACACCATTTTAATAAAAAATATCACAAAATTCTTCTAAGTCCCTCGGGAAGAGTGAAAGACGCGCACGTTCATTTTCAGAGCTCCTAGACCTTCCTATAAGAAGTTAGCTAAAAAGTAGCTTCGAAAAACGCTTAGGTTAAGTTTCAGAGTTGCTTCTAATGTACCAAAGCTGGACTTAGACATAATTTCACTCTCACAACATTATGGCTGGTTGGAGAGGGTCCGAACCACAAGTACCGGGTCCATGGTTCTGGCCGTATACTGGGGGGACGGGGACGACTCCCATTAACCCCTGACTATACCGGGGATACGCTTATCACAATGCCTTTCTGGTCTGTGCTGAAGCAGGGCATTCTGGCAGCCAAGTGGCTTGACCTTTATTAGTGAGCCTGGTTACCCCCTCTCGGAACCACAGACTTAGAAATCGCCAGCTCATATACAGTGCATAAAATATATTTATATATATATATACTGTACCCTTATACACCATTTTAATAAAAAATATCACAAAATTCTTCTAAGTCCCTCGGGAAGAGTGAAAGACGCGCACGTTCATTTTCAGAGCTCGTAGACCTTCCTATAAGAAGTTAGCTAAAAAGTAGCTTCGAAAAACGCTTAGGTTAAGTTTCAGAGTTGCTTCTAATGTACCAAAGCTGGACTTAGACATAATTTCACTCTCACAACATTATGGCTGGTTGGAGAGGGTCCGAACCACAAGTACCGGGTCCATGGTTCTGGCCGTATACTGGGGGGACGGGGACGACTCCCATTAACCCCTGACTATACCGGGGATACGCTTATCACAATGCCTTTCTGGTCTGTGCTGAAGCAGGGCATTCTGGCAGCCAAGTGGCTTGACCTTTATTAGTGAGCCTGGTTACCCCCTCTCGGAACCACAGACTTAGAAATCGCCAGCTCATATACAGTGCATAAAATATATTTATATATATACCCTTATACACCATTTTAATAAAAAATATCACAAAATTCTTCTAAGTCCCTCGGGAAGAGTGAAAGACGCGCACGTTCATTTTCAGAGCTCCTAGACCTTCCTATAAGAAGTTAGCCAAAAAGTAGCTTCGAAAAACACTTAGGTTAAGTTTCAGAGTTGCTTCTAATGTACCAAAGCTGGACTTAGACATAATTTCACTCTCACAACATTATGGCTGGTTGGAGACAGTCCGAACCACAAGTACCGGGTCCATGGTTCTGGCCGTATACTGGGGGGACGGGGACGACTCCCATTAACCCCTGACTATACCGGGGATACGCTTATCACAATGCCTTTCTGGTCTGTGCTGAAGCAGGGCATTCTGGCAGCCAAGTGGCTTGACCTTTATTAGTGAGCCTGGTTACCCCCTCTCGGAACCACAGACTTAGAAATCGCCAGCTCATATACAGTGCATAAAATATATTTATATATATATACCCTTATACACCATTTTAATAAAAAATATCACAAAATTCTTCTAAGTCTCTCGGGAAGAGTGAAAGACGCGCACGTTCATTTTCAGAGCTCCTAGACCTTCCTATAAGAAGTTAGCTAAAAAGTACCTTCGAAAAACGCTTAGGTTAAGTTTCAGAGTTGCTTCTAATGTACCAAAGCTGGACTTAGACATAATTTCACTCTCACAACATTATGGCTGGTTGGAGACAGTCCGAACCACAAGTACCGGGTCCATGGTTCTGGCCGTATACTGGGGGGACGGGGACGACTCCCATTAACCCCTGACTATACCGGAGATACGCTTATCACAATGCCTTTCTGGTCTGTGCTGAAGCAGGGCATTCTGGCAGCCAAGTGGCTTGACCTTTATTAGTGAGCCTGGTTACCCCCTCTCGGAACCACAGACTTAGAAATCGCCAGCTCATATACAGTGCATAAAATATATTTATATATATATATACCCTTATACACCATTTTAATAAAAAATATCACAAAATTCTTCTAAGTCCCTCGGGAAGAGTGAAAGACGCGCACGTTCATTTTCAGAGCTCCTAGACCTTCCTATAAGAAGTTAGCCAAAAAGTAGCTTCGAAAAACGCTTAGGTTAAGTTTCAGAGTTGCTTCTAATGTACCAAAGCTGGACTTAGACATAATTTCACTCTCACAACATTATGGCTGGTTGGAGAGGGTCCGAACCACAAGTACCGGGTCCATGGTTCTGGCCGTATACTGGGGGGACGGGGACGACTCCCATTAACCCCTGACTATACCGGGGATACGCTTATCACAATGCCTTTCTGGTCTGTGATGAAACAGGGCATTCTGGCAGCCAAGTGGCTTGACCTTTATTAGTGAGCCTGGTTACCCCCAATCGGAACCACAGACTTAGAAATCGCCAGCTCATATACAGTGCATAAAATATATTTATATATATACCCTTATACACCATTTTAATAAAAAATATCACAAAATTCTTCTAAGTCTCTCGGGAAGAGTGAAAGACGCGCACGTTCATTTTCAGAGCTCCTAGACCTTCCTATAAGAAGTTAGCTAAAAAGTAGCTTCGAAAAACGCTTACAGTAGGTTAAGTTTCAGAGTTGCTTCTAATGTACCAAAGCTGGACTTAGACATAATTTCACTCTCACAACATTATGGCTGGTTGGAGAGGGTCCGAACCACAAGTACCGGGTCCATGGTTCTGGCCGTATACTGGGGGGACGGGGACGACTCCCATTAACCCCTGACTATACCGGGGATACGCTTATCACAATGCCTTTCTGGTCTGTGCTGAAGCAGGGCATTCTGGCAGCCAAGTGGCTTGACCTTTATTAGTGAGCCTGGTTACCCCCTCTCGGAACCACAGACTTAGAAATCGCCAGCTCATATACAGTGCATAAAATATATTTATATATATACCCTTATACACCATTTTAATAAAAAATATCACAAAATTCTTCTAAGTCCCTCGGGAAGAGTGAAAGACGCGCACGTTCATTTTCAGAGCTCCTAGACCTTCCTATAAGAAGTTAGCCAAAAAGTAGCTTCGAAAAACGCTTAGGTTAAGTTTCAGAGTTGCTTCTAATGTACCAAAGCTGGACTTAGACATAATTTCACTCTCACAACATTATGGCTGGTTGGAGACAGTCCGAACCACAAGTACCGGGTCGATGGTTCTGGCCGTATACTGGGGGGACGGGGACGACTCCCATTAACCCCTGACTATACCGGGGATACGCTTATCACAATGCCTTTCTGGTCTGTGCTGAAGCAGGGCATTCTGGCAGCCAAGTGGCTTGACCTTTATTAGTGAGCCTGGTTACCCCCTCTCGGAACCACAGACTTAGAAATCGCCAGCTCATATACAGTGCATAAAATATATTTATATATATATACCCTTATACACCATTTTAATAAAAAATATCACAAAATTCTTCTAAGTCCCTCGGGAAGAGTGAAAGACGCGCACGTTCATTTTCAGAGCTCCTAGACCTTCCTATAAGAAGTTAGCTAAAAAGTAGCTTCGAAAAACGCTTAGGTTAAGTTTCAGAGTTGCTTCTAATGTACCAAAGCTGGACTTAGACATAATTTCACTCTCACAACATTATGGCTGGTTGGAGAGGGTCCGAACCACAAGTACCGGGTCCATGGTTCTGGCCGTATACTGGGGGGACGGGGACGACTCCCATTAACCCCTGACTATACCGGGGATACGCTTATCACAATGCCTTTCTGGTCTGTGCTGAAGCAGGGCATTCTGGCAGCCAAGTGGCTTGACCTTTATTAGTGAGCCTGGTTACCCCCTCTCGGAACCACAGACTTAGAAATCGCCAGCTCATATACAGTGCATAAAATATATTTATATATATACCCTTATACACCATTTTAATAAAAAATATCACAAAATTCTTCTAAGTCCCTCGGGAAGAGTGAAAGACGCGCACGTTCATTTTCAGAGCTCCTAGACCTTCCTATAAGAAGTTAGCCAAAAAGTAGCTTCGAAAAACACTTAGGTTAAGTTTCAGAGTTGCTTCTAATGTACCAAAGCTGGACTTAGACATAATTTCACTCTCACAACATTATGGCTGGTTGGAGACAGTCCGAACCACAAGTACCGGGTCCATGGTTCTGGCCGTATACTGGGGGGACGGGGACGACTCCCATTAACCCCTGACTATACCGGGGATACGCTTATCACAATGCCTTTCTGGTCTGTGCTGAAGCAGGGCATTCTGGCAGCCAAGTGGCTTGACCTTTATTAGTGAGCCTGGTTACCCCCTCTCGGAACCACAGACTTAGAAATCGCCAGCTCATATACAGTGCATAAAATATATTTATATATATATACCCTTATACACCATTTTAATAAAAAATATCACAAAATTCTTCTAAGTCTCTCGGGAAGAGTGAAAGACGCGCACGTTCATTTTCAGAGCTCCTAGACCTTCCTATAAGAAGTTAGCTAAAAAGTACCTTCGAAAAACGCTTAGGTTAAGTTTCAGAGTTGCTTCTAATGTACCAAAGCTGGACTTAGACATAATTTCACTCTCACAACATTATGGCTGGTTGGAGAGGGTCCGAACCACAAGTACCGGGTCCATGGTTCTGGCCGTATACTGGGGGGACGGGGACGACTCCCATTAACCCCTGACTATACCGGGGATACGCTTATCACAATGCCTTTCTGGTCTGTGCTGAAGCAGGGCATTCTGGCAGCCAAGTGGCTTGACCTTTATTAGTGAGCCTGGTTACCCCCTCTCGGAACCACAGACTTAGAAATCGCCAGCTCATATACAGTGCATAAAATATATTTATATATATACCCTTATACACCATTTTAATAAAAAATATCACAAAATTCTTCTAAGTCCCTCGGGAAGAGTGAAAGACGCGCACGTTCATTTTCAGAGCTCCTAGACCTTCCTATAAGAAGTTAGCCAAAAAGTAGCTTCGAAAAACGCTTAGGTTAAGTTTCAGAGTTGCTTCTAATGTACCAAAGCTGGACTTAGACATAATTTCACTCTCACAACATTATGGCTGGTTGGAGACAGTCCGAACCACAAGTACCGGGTCCATGGTTCTGGCCGTATACTGGGGGGACGGGGACGACTCCCATTAACCCCTGACTATACCGGAGATACGCTTATCACAATGCCTTTCTGGTCTGTGCTGAAGCAGGGCATTCTGGCAGCCAAGTGGCTTGACCTTTATTAGTGAGCCTGGTTACCCCCTCTCGGAACCACAGACTTAGAAATCGCCAGCTCATATACAGTGCATAAAATATATTTATATATATATATACCCTTATACACCATTTTAATAAAAAATATCACAAAATTCTTCTAAGTCCCTCGGGAAGAGTGAAAGACGCGCACGTTCATTTTCAGAGCTCCTAGACCTTCCTATAAGAAGTTAGCTAAAAAGTAGCTTCGAAAAACGCTTAGGTTAAGTTTCAGAGTTACTTCTAATGTACCAAAGCTGGACTTAGACATAATTTCACTCTCACAACATTATGGCTGGTTGGAGAGGGTCCGAACCACAAGTACCGGGTCCATGGTTCTGGCCGTATACTGGGGGGACGGGGACGACTCCCATTAACCCCTGACTATATCGGGGATACACTTATCACAATGCCTTTCTGGTCTGTGCTGAAGCAGGGCATTCTGGCAGCCAAGTGGCTTGACCTTTATTAGTGAGCCTGGTTACCCCCTCTCGGAACCACAGACTTAGAAATCGCCAGCTCATATACAGTGCATAAAATATATTTATATATATACCCTTATACACCATTTTAATAAAAAATATCACAAAATTCTTCTAAGTCCCTCGGGAAGAGTGAAAGACGCGCACGTTCATTTTCAGAGCTCTTAGACCTTCCTATAAGAAGTTAGCCAAAAAGTAGCTTCGAAAAACGCTTAGGTTAAGTTTCAGAGTTGCTTCTAATGTACCAAAGCTGGACTTAGATATAATTTCACTCTCACAACATTATGGCTGGTTGGAGAGGGTCCGAACCACAAGTACCGGGTCCATGGTTCTGGCCGTATACTGGGGGGACGGGGACGACTCCCATTAACCCCTGACTATACCGGGGATACGCTTATCACAATGCCTTTCTGGTCTGTGCTGAAGCAGGGCATTCTGGCAGCCAAGTGGCTTGACCTTTATTAGTGAGCCTGGTTACCCCCTCTCGGAACCACAGACTTAGAAATCGCCAGCTCATATACAGTGCATAAAATATATTTATATATATACCCTTATACACCATTTTAATAAAAAATATCACAAAATTCTTCTAAGTCCCTCGGGAAGAGTGAAAGACGCGCACGTTCATTTTCAGAGCTCCTAGACCTTCCTATAAGAAGTTAGCCAAAAAGTAGCTTCGAAAAACACTTAGGTTAAGTTTCAGAGTTGCTTCTAATGTACCAAAGCTGGACTTAGACATAATTTCACTCTCACAACATTATGGCTGGTTGGAGACAGTCCGAACCACAAGTACCGGGTCCATGGTTCTGGCCGTATACTGGGGGGACGGGGACGACTCCCATTAACCCCTGACTATACCGGGGATACGCTTATCACAATGCCTTTCTGGTCTGTGCTGAAGCAGGGCATTCTGGCAGCCAAGTGGCTTGACCTTTATTAGTGAGCCTGGTTACCCCCTCTCGGAACCACAGACTTAGAAATCGCCAGCTCATATACAGTGCATAAAATATATTTATATATATATACCCTTATACACCATTTTAATAAAAAATATCACAAAATTCTTCTAAGTCTCTCGGGAAGAGTGAAAGACGCGCACGTTCATTTTCAGAGCTCCTAGACCTTCCTATAAGAAGTTAGCTAAAAAGTACCTTCGAAAAACGCTTAGGTTAAGTTTCAGAGTTGCTTCTAATGTACCAAAGCTGGACTTAGACATAATTTCACTCTCACAACATTATGGCTGGTTGGAGAGGGTCCGAACCACAAGTACCGGGTCCATGGTTCTGGCCGTATACTGGGGGGACGGGGACGACTCCCATTAACCCCTGACTATACCGGGGATACGCTTATCACAATGCCTTTCTGGTCTGTGCTGAAGCAGGGCATTCTGGCAGCCAAGTGGCTTGACCTTTATTAGTGAGCCTGGTTACCCCCTCTCGGAACCACAGACTTAGAAATCGCCAGCTCATATACAGTGCATAAAATATATTTATATATATACCCTTATACACCATTTTAATAAAAAATATCACAAAATTCTTCTAAGTCCCTCGGGAAGAGTGAAAGACGCGCACGTTCATTTTCAGAGCTCCTAGACCTTCCTATAAGAAGTTAGCTAAAAAGTAGCTTCGAAAAACGCTTAGGTTAAGTTTCAGAGTTGCTTCTAATGTACCAAAGCTGGACTTAGACATAATTTCACTCTCACAACATTATGGCTGGTTGGAGAGGGTCCGAACCACAAGTACCGGGTCCATGGTTCTGGCCGTATACTGGGGGGACGGGGACGACTCCCATTAACCCCTGACTATATCGGGGATACACTTATCACAATGCCTTTCTGGTCTGTGCTGAAGCAGGGCATTCTGGCAGCCAAGTGGCTTGACCTTTATTAGTGAGCCTGGTTACCCCCTCTCGGAACCACAGACTTAGAAATCGCCAGCTCATATACAGTGCATAAAATATATTTATATATATACCCTTATACACCATTTTAATAAAAAATATCACAAAATTCTTCTAAGTCCCTCGGGAAGAGTGAAAGACGCGCACGTTCATTTTCAGAGCTCCTAGACCTTCCTATAAGAAGTTAGCCAAAAAGTAGCTTCGAAAAACGCTTAGGTTAAGTTTCAGAGTTGCTTCTAATGTACCAAAGCTGGACTTAGACATAATTTCACTCTCACAACATTATGGCTGGTTGGAGACAGTCCGAACCACAAGTACCGGGTCCATGGTTCTGGCCGTATACTGGGGGGACGGGGACGACTCCCATTAACCCCTGACTATACCGGAGATACGCTTATCACAATGCCTTTCTGGTCTGTGCTGAAGCAGGGCATTCTGGCAGCCAAGTGGCTTGACCTTTATTAGTGAGCCTGGTTACCCCCTCTCGGAACCACAGACTTAGAAATCGCCAGCTCATATACAGTGCATAAAATATATTTATATATATATATACCCTTATACACCATTTTAATAAAAAATATCACAAAATTCTTCTAAGTCCCTCGGGAAGAGTGAAAGACGCGCACGTTCATTTTCAGAGCTCCTAGACCTTCCTATAAGAAGTTAGCTAAAAAGTACCTTCGAAAAACGCTTAGGTTAAGTTTCAGAGTTGCTTCTAATGTACCAAAGCTGGACTTAGACATAATTTCACTCTCACAACATTATGGCTGGTTGGAGAGGGTCCGAACCACAAGTACCGGGTCCATGGTTCTGGCCGTATACTGGGGGGACGGGGACGACTCCCATTAACCCCTGACTATACCGGGGATACGCTTATCACAATGCCTTTCTGGTCTGTGCTGAAGCAGGGCATTCTGGCAGCCAAGTGGCTTGACCTTTATTAGTGAGCCTGGTTACCCCCTCTCGGAACCACAGACTTAGAAATCGCCAGCTCATATACAGTGCATAAAATATATTTATATATATACCCTTATACACCATTTTAATAAAAAATATCACAAAATTCTTCTAAGTCCCTCGGGAAGAGTGAAAGACGCGCACGTTCATTTTCAGAGCTCCTAGACCTTCCTATAAGAAGTTAGCTAAAAAGTAGCTTCGAAAAACGCTTAGGTTAAGTTTCAGAGTTGCTTCTAATGTACCAAAGCTGGACTTAGACATAATTTCACTCTCACAACATTATGGCTGGTTGGAGAGGGTCCGAACCACAAGTACCGGGTCCATGGTTCTGGCCGTATACTGGGGGGACGGGGACGACTCCCATTAACCCCTGACTATATCGGGGATACACTTATCACAATGCCTTTCTGGTCTGTGCTGAAGCAGGGCATTCTGGCAGCCAAGTGGCTTGACCTTTATTAGTGAGCCTGGTTACCCCCTCTCGGAACCACAGACTTAGAAATCGCCAGCTCATATACAGTGCATAAAATATATTTATATATATACCCTTATACACCATTTTAATAAAAAATATCACAAAATTCTTCTAAGTCCCTCGGGAAGAGTGAAAGACGCGCACGTTCATTTTCAGAGCTCTTAGACCTTCCTATAAGAAGTTAGCCAAAAAGTAGCTTCGAAAAACGCTTAGGTTAAGTTTCAGAGTTGCTTCTAATGTACCAAAGCTGGACTTAGATATAATTTCACTCTCACAACATTATGGCTGGTTGGAGAGGGTCCGAACCACAAGTACCGGGTCCATGGTTCTGGCCGTATACTGG
This sequence comes from Ascaphus truei, assembly GCF_040206685.1. Lineage (NCBI taxonomy): Eukaryota > Metazoa > Chordata > Amphibia > Anura > Ascaphidae > Ascaphus > Ascaphus truei. Next base: position 1,017,485 of record NW_027454017.1, read on the forward strand.
GGGGACGGGGACGACTCCCATTAACCCCTGACTATACCGGGGATACGCTTATCACAATGCCTTTCTGGTCTGTGCTGAAGCAGGGCATTCTGGCAGCCAAGTGGCTTGACCTTTATTAGTGAGCCTGGTTACCCCCTCTCGGAACCACAGACTTAGAAATCGCCAGCTCATATACAGTGCATAAAATATATTTATATATATACCCTTATACACCATTTTAATAAAAAATATCACAAAATTCTTCTAAGTCCCTCGGGAAGAGTGAAAGACGCGCACGTTCATTTTCAGAGCTCCTAGACCTTCCTATAAGAAGTTAGCCAAAAAGTAGCTTCGAAAAACGCTTAGGTTAAGTTTCAGAGTTGCTTCTAATGTACCAAAGCTGGACTTAGACATAATTTCACTCTCACAACATTATGGCTGGTTGGAGACAGTCCGAACCACAAGTACCGGGTCCATGGTTCTGGCCGTATACTGGGGGGACGGGGACGACTCCCATTAACCCCTGACTATACCGGAGATACGCTTATCACAATGCCTTTCTGGTCTGTGCTGAAGCAGGGCATTCTGGCAGCCAAGTGGCTTGACCTTTATTAGTGAGCCTGGTTACCCCCTCTCGGAACCACAGACTTAGAAATCGCCAGCTCATATACAGTGCATAAAATATATTTATATATATATATACCCTTATACACCATTTTAATAAAAAATATCACAAAATTCTTCTAAGTCCCTCGGGAAGAGTGAAAGACGCGCACGTTCATTTTCAGAGCTCCTAGACCTTCCTATAAGAAGTTAGCTAAAAAGTAGCTTCGAAAAACGCTTAGGTTAAGTTTCAGAGTTGCTTCTAATGTACCAAAGCTGGACTTAGACATAATTTCACTCTCACAACATTATGGCTGGTTGGAGAGGGTCCGAACCACAAGTACCGGGTCCATGGTTCTGGCCGTATACTGGGGGGACGGGGACGACTCCCATTAACCCCTGACTATACCGGGGATACGCTTATCACAATGCCTTTCTGGTCTGTGCTGAAGCAGGGCATTCTGGCAGCCAAGTGGCTTGACCTTTATTAGTGAGCCTGGTTACCCCCTCTCGGAACCACAGACTTAGAAATCGCCAGCTCATATACAGTGCATAAAATATATTTATATATATACCCTTATACACCATTTTAATAAAAAATATCACAAAATTCTTCTAAGTCCCTCGGGAAGAGTGAAAGACGCGCACGTTCATTTTCAGAGCTCCTAGACCTTCCTATAAGAAGTTAGCCAAAAAGTAGCTTCGAAAAACGCTTACAGTAGGTTAAGTTTCAGAGTTGCTTCTAATGTACCAAAGCTGGACTTAGACATAATTTCACTCTCACAACATTATGGCTGGTTGGAGACAGTCCGAACCACAAGTACCGGGTCCATGGTTCTGGCCGTATACTGGGGGGACGGGGACGACTCCCATTAACCCCTGACTATACCGGGGATACGCTTATCACAATGCCTTTCTGGTCTGTGCTGAAGCAGGGCATTCTGGCAGCCAAGTGGCTTGACCTTTATTAGTGAGCCTGGTTACCCCCTCTCGGAACCACAGACTTAGAAATCGCCAGCTCATATACAGTGCATAAAATATATTTATATATATACCCTTATACACCATTTTAATAAAAAATATCACAAAATTCTTCTAAGTCCCTCGGGAAGAGTGAAAGACGCGCACGTTCATTTTCAGAGCTCCTAGACCTTCCTATAAGAAGTTAGCCAAAAAGTAGCTTCGAAAAACGCTTAGGTTAAGTTTCAGAGTTGCTTCTAATGTACCAAAGCTGGACTTAGACATAATTTCACTCTCACAACATTATGGCTGGTTGGAGACAGTCCGAACCACAAGTACCGGGTCCATGGTTCTGGCCGTATACTGGGGGGACGGGGACGACTCCCATTAACCCCTGACTATACCGGGGATACGCTTATCACAATGCCTTTCTGGTCTGTGCTGAAGCAAGGCATTCTGGCAGCCAAGTGGCTTGACCTTTATTAGTGAGCCTGGTTACCCCCTCTCGGAACCACAGACTTAGAAATCGCCAGCTCATATACAGTGCATAAAATATATTTATATATATATATACCCTTATACACCATTTTAATAAAAAATATCACAAAATTCTTCTAAGTCCCTCGGGAAGAGTGAAAGACGCGCACGTTCATTTTCAGAGCTCGTAGACCTTCCTATAAGAAGTTAGCTAAAAAGTAGCTTCGAAAAACGCTTAGGTTAAGTTTCAGAGTTGCTTCTAATGTACCAAAGCTGGACTTAGACATAATTTCACTCTCACAACATTATGGCTGGTTGGAGAGGGTCCGAACCACAAGTACCGGGTCCATGGTTCTGGCCGTATACTGGGGGGACGGGGACGACTCCCATTAACCCCTGACTATACCGGGGATACGCTTATCACAATGCCTTTCTGGTCTGTGCTGAAGCAGGGCATTCTGGCAGCCAAGTGGCTTGACCTTTATTAGTGAGCCTGGTTACCCCCTCTCGGAACCACAGACTTAGAAATCGCCAGCTCATATACAGTGCATAAAATATATTTATATATATATATACCCTTATACACCATTTTAATAAAAAATATCACAAAATTCTTCTAAGTCCCTCGGGAAGAGTGAAAGACGCGCACGTTCATTTTCAGAGCTCGTAGACCTTCCTATAAGAAGTTAGCTAAAAAGTAGCTTCGAAAAACGCTTAGGTTAAGTTTCAGAGTTGCTTCTAATGTACCAAAGCTGGACTTAGACATAATTTCACTCTCACAACATTATGGCTGGTTGGAGAGGGTCCGAACCACAAGTACCGGGTCCATGGTTCTGGCCGTATACTGGGGGGACGGGGACGACTCCCATTAACCCCTGACTATACCGGGGATACGCTTATCACAATGCCTTTCTGGTCTGTGCTGAAGCAGGGCATTCTGGCAGCCAAGTGGCTTGACCTTTATTAGTGAGCCTGGTTACCCCCTCTCGGAACCACAGACTTAGAAATCGCCAGCTCATATACAGTGCATAAAATATATTTATATATATACCCTTATACACCATTTTAATAAAAAATATCACAAAATTCTTCTAAGTCCCTCGGGAAGAGTGAAAGACGCGCACGTTCATTTTCAGAGCTCCTAGACCTTCCTATAAGAAGTTAGCCAAAAAGTAGCTTCGAAAAACACTTAGGTTAAGTTTCAGAGTTGCTTCTAATGTACCAAAGCTGGACTTAGACATAATTTCACTCTCACAACATTATGGCTGGTTGGAGACAGTCCGAACCACAAGTACCGGGTCCATGGTTCTGGCCGTATACTGGGGGGACGGGGACGACTCCCATTAACCCCTGACTATACCGGGGATACGCTTATCACAATGCCTTTCTGGTCTGTGCTGAAGCAGGGCATTCTGGCAGCCAAGTGGCTTGACCTTTATTAGTGAGCCTGGTTACCCCCTCTCGGAACCACAGACTTAGAAATCGCCAGCTCATATACAGTGCATAAAATATATTTATATATATATACCCTTATACACCATTTTAATAAAAAATATCACAAAATTCTTCTAAGTCTCTCGGGAAGAGTGAAAGACGCGCACGTTCATTTTCAGAGCTCCTAGACCTTCCTATAAGAAGTTAGCTAAAAAGTACCTTCGAAAAACGCTTAGGTTAAGTTTCAGAGTTGCTTCTAATGTACCAAAGCTGGACTTAGACATAATTTCACTCTCACAACATTATGGCTGGTTGGAGAGGGTCCGAACCACAAGTACCGGGTCCATGGTTCTGGCCGTATACTGGGGGGACGGGGACGACTCCCATTAACCCCTGACTATACCGGGGATACGCTTATCACAATGCCTTTCTGGTCTGTGCTGAAGCAGGGCATTCTGGCAGCCAAGTGGCTTGACCTTTATTAGTGAGCCTGGTTACCCCCTCTCGGAACCACAGACTTAGAAATCGCCAGCTCATATACAGTGCATAAAATATATTTATATATATACCCTTATACACCATTTTAATAAAAAATATCACAAAATTCTTCTAAGTCCCTCGGGAAGAGTGAAAGACGCGCACGTTCATTTTCAGAGCTCCTAGACCTTCCTATAAGAAGTTAGCCAAAAAGTAGCTTCGAAAAACGCTTAGGTTAAGTTTCAGAGTTGCTTCTAATGTACCAAAGCTGGACTTAGACATAATTTCACTCTCACAACATTATGGCTGGTTGGAGACAGTCCGAACCACAAGTACCGGGTCCATGGTTCTGGCCGTATACTGGGGGGACGGGGACGACTCCCATTAACCCCTGACTATACCGGAGATACGCTTATCACAATGCCTTTCTGGTCTGTGCTGAAGCAGGGCATTCTGGCAGCCAAGTGGCTTGACCTTTATTAGTGAGCCTGGTTACCCCCTCTCGGAACCACAGACTTAGAAATCGCCAGCTCATATACAGTGCATAAAATATATTTATATATATATATACCCTTATACACCATTTTAATAAAAAATATCACAAAATTCTTCTAAGTCCCTCGGGAAGAGTGAAAGACGCGCACGTTCATTTTCAGAGCTCCTAGACCTTCCTATAAGAAGTTAGCCAAAAAGTAGCTTCGAAAAACGCTTAGGTTAAGTTTCAGAGTTGCTTCTAATGTACCAAAGCTGGACTTAGACATAATTTCACTCTCACAACATTATGGCTGGTTGGAGAGGGTCCGAACCACAAGTACCGGGTCCATGGTTCTGGCCGTATACTGGGGGGACGGGGACGACTCCCATTAACCCCTGACTATACCGGGGATACGCTTATCACAATGCCTTTCTGGTCTGTGATGAAACAGGGCATTCTGGCAGCCAAGTGGCTTGACCTTTATTAGTGAGCCTGGTTACCCCCAATCGGAACCACAGACTTAGAAATCGCCAGCTCATATACAGTGCATAAAATATATTTATATATATACCCTTATATACCATTTTAATAAAAAATATCACAAAATTCTTCTAAGTCTCTCGGGAAGAGTGAAAGACGCGCACGTTCATTTTCAGAGCTCCTAGACCTTCCTATAAGAAGTTAGCTAAAAAGTAGCTTCGAAAAACGCTTACAGTAGGTTAAGTTTCAGAGTTGCTTCTAATGTACCAAAGCTGGACTTAGACATAATTTCACTCTCACAACATTATGGCTGGTTGGAGAGGGTCCGAACCACAAGTACCGGGTCCATGGTTCTGGCCGTATACTGGGGGGACGGGGACGACTCCCATTAACCCCTGACTATACCGGGGATACGCTTATCACAATGCCTTTCTGGTCTGTGCTGAAGCAGGGCATTCTGGCAGCCAAGTGGCTTGACCTTTATTAGTGAGCCTGGTTACCCCCTCTCGGAACCACAGACTTAGAAATCGCCAGCTCATATACAGTGCATAAAATATATTTATATATATACCCTTATACACCATTTTAATAAAAAATATCACAAAATTCTTCTAAGTCCCTCGGGAAGAGTGAAAGACGCGCACGTTCATTTTCAGAGCTCCTAGACCTTCCTATAAGAAGTTAGCCAAAAAGTAGCTTCGAAAAACGCTTAGGTTAAGTTTCAGAGTTGCTTCTAATGTACCAAAGCTGGACTTAGACATAATTTCACTCTCACAACATTATGGCTGGTTGGAGACAGTCCGAACCACAAGTACCGGGTCGATGGTTCTGGCCGTATACTGGGGGGACGGGGACGACTCCCATTAACCCCTGACTATACCGGGGATACGCTTATCACAATGCCTTTCTGGTCTGTGCTGAAGCAGGGCATTCTGGCAGCCAAGTGGCTTGACCTTTATTAGTGAGCCTGGTTACCCCCTCTCGGAACCACAGACTTAGAAATCGCCAGCTCATATACAGTGCATAAAATATATTTATATATATATACCCTTATACACCATTTTAATAAAAAATATCACAAAATTCTTCTAAGTCCCTCGGGAAGAGTGAAAGACGCGCACGTTCATTTTCAGAGCTCCTAGACCTTCCTATAAGAAGTTAGCTAAAAAGTAGCTTCGAAAAACGCTTAGGTTAAGTTTCAGAGTTGCTTCTAATGTACCAAAGCTGGACTTAGACATAATTTCACTCTCACAACATTATGGCTGGTTGGAGAGGGTCCGAACCACAAGTACCGGGTCCATGGTTCTGGCCGTATACTGGGGGGACGGGGACGACTCCCATTAACCCCTGACTATACCGGGGATACGCTTATCACAATGCCTTTCTGGTCTGTGCTGAAGCAGGGCATTCTGGCAGCCAAGTGGCTTGACCTTTATTAGTGAGCCTGGTTACCCCCTCTCGGAACCACAGACTTAGAAATCGCCAGCTCATATACAGTGCATAAAATATATTTATATATATACCCTTATACACCATTTTAATAAAAAATATCACAAAATTCTTCTAAGTCCCTCGGGAAGAGTGAAAGACGCGCACGTTCATTTTCAGAGCTCCTAGACCTTCCTATAAGAAGTTAGCCAAAAAGTAGCTTCGAAAAACACTTAGGTTAAGTTTCAGAGTTGCTTCTAATGTACCAAAGCTGGACTTAGACATAATTTCACTCTCACAACATTATGGCTGGTTGGAGACAGTCCGAACCACAAGTACCGGGTCCATGGTTCTGGCCGTATACTGGGGGGGCGGGGACGACTCCCATTAACCCCTGACTATACCGGGGATACGCTTATCACAATGCCTTTCTGGTCTGTGCTGAAGCACGGCATTCTGGCAGCCAAGTGGCTTGACCTTTATTAGTGAGCCTGGTTACCCCCTCTCGGAACCACAGACTTAGAAATCGCCAGCTCATATACAGTGCATAAAATATATTTATATATATACCCTTATACACCATTTAATAAAAAATATCACAAAATTCTTCTAAGTCCCTCGGGAAGAGTGAAAGACGCGCACGTTCATTTTCAGAGCTCCTAGACCTTCCTATAAGAAGTTAGCCAAAAAGTAGCTTCGAAAAACGCTTAGGTTAAGTTTCAGAGTTGCTTCTAATGTACCAAAGCTGGACTTAGACATAATTTCACTCTCACAACATTATGGCTGGTTGGAGACAGTCCGAACCACAAGTACCGGGTCCATGGTTCTGGCCGTATACTGGGGGGGCGGGGACGACTCCCATTAACCCCTGACTATACCGGGGATACGCTTATCACAATGCCTTTCTGGTCTGTGCTGAAGCAGGGCATTCTGGCAGCCAAGTGGCTTGACCTGTATTAGTTAGCCTGGTTACCCCCTCTCGGAACCACAGACTTAGAAATCGCCAGCTCATATACAGTGCATAAAATATATTTATATATATATATACCCTTATACACCATTTTAATAAAAAATATCACAAAATTCTTCTAAGTCCCTCGGGAAGAGTGAAAGACGCGCACGTTCATTTTCAGAGCTCCTAGACCTTCCTATAAGAAGTTAGCCAAAAAGTAGCTTCGAAAAACGCTTAGGTTAAGTTTCAGAGTTGCTTCTAATGTACCAAAGCTGGACTTAGACATAATTTCACTCTCACAACATTATGGCTGGTTGGAGAGGGTCCGAACCACAAGTACCGGGTCCATGGTTCTGGCCGTATACTGGGGGGACGGGGACGACTCCCATTAACCCCTGACTATACCGGGGATACGCTTATCACAATGCCTTTCTGGTCTGTGATGAAACAGGGCATTCTGGCAGCCAAGTGGCTTGACCTTTATTAGTGAGCCTGGTTACCCCCAATCGGAACCACAGACTTAGAAATCGCCAGCTCATATACAGTGCATAAAATATATTTATATATATACCCTTATACACCATTTTAATAAAAAATATCACAAAATTCTTCTAAGTCTCTCGGGAAGAGTGAAAGACGCGCACGTTCATTTTCAGAGCTCCTAGACCTTCCTATAAGAAGTTAGCTAAAAAGTAGCTTCGAAAAACGCTTAGGTTAAGTTTCAGAGTTGCTTCTAATGTACCAAAGCTGGACTTAGACATAATTTCACTCTCACAACATTATGGCTGGTTGGAGAGGGTCCGAACCACAAGTACCGGGTCCATGGTTCTGGCCGTATACTGGGGGGACGGGGACGACTCCCATTAACCCCTGACTATACCGGGGATACGCTTATCACAATGCCTTTCTGGTCTGTGCTGAAGCAGGGCATTCTGGCAGCCAAGTGGCTTGACCTTTATTAGTGAGCCTGGTTACCCCCTCTCGGAACCACAGACTTAGAAATCGCCAGCTCATATACAGTGCATAAAATATATTTATATATATACCCTTATACACCATTTTAATAAAAAATATCACAAAATTCTTCTAAGTCCCTCGGGAAGAGTGAAAGACGCGCACGTTCATTTTCAGAGCTCCTAGACCTTCCTATAAGAAGTTAGCCAAAAAGTAGCTTCGAAAAACGCTTAGGTTAAGTTTCAGAGTTGCTTCTAATGTACCAAAGCTGGACTTAGACATAATTTCACTCTCACAACATTATGGCTGGTTGGAGACAGTCCGAACCACAAGTACCGGGTCGATGGTTCTGGCCGTATACTGGGGGGACGGGGACGACTCCCATTAACCCCTGACTATACCGGGGATACGCTTATCACAATGCCTTTCTGGTCTGTGCTGAAGCAGGGCATTCTGGCAGCCAAGTGGCTTGACCTTTATTAGTGAGCCTGGTTACCCCCTCTCGGAACCACAGACTTAGAAATCGCCAGCTCATATACAGTGCATAAAATATATTTATATATATATACCCTTATACACCATTTTAATAAAAAATATCACAAAATTCTTCTAAGTCCCTCGGGAAGAGTGAAAGACGCGCACGTTCATTTTCAGAGCTCCTAGACCTTCCTATAAGAAGTTAGCTAAAAAGTAGCTTCGAAAAACGCTTAGGTTAAGTTTCAGAGTTGCTTCTAATGTACCAAAGCTGGACTTAGACATAATTTCACTCTCACAACATTATGGCTGGTTGGAGAGGGTCCGAACCACAAGTACCGGGTCCATGGTTCTGGCCGTATACTGGGGGGACGGGGACGACTCCCATTAACCCCTGACTATACCGGGGATACGCTTATCACAATGCCTTTCTGGTCTGTGCTGAAGCAGGGCATTCTGGCAGCCAAGTGGCTTGACCTTTATTAGTGAGCCTGGTTACCCCCTCTCGGAACCACAGACTTAGAAATCGCCAGCTCATATACAGTGCATAAAATATATTTATATATATACCCTTATACACCATTTTAATAAAAAATATCACAAAATTCTTCTAAGTCCCTCGGGAAGAGTGAAAGACGCGCACGTTCATTTTCAGAGCTCCTAGACCTTCCTATAAGAAGTTAGCCAAAAAGTAGCTTCGAAAAACGCTTACAGTAGGTTAAGTTTCAGAGTTGCTTCTAATGTACCAAAGCTGGACTTAGACATAATTTCACTCTCACAACATTATGGCTGGTTGGAGACAGTCCGAACCACAAGTACCGGGTCCATGGTTCTGGCCGTATACTGGGGGGACGGGGACGACTCCCATTAACCCCTGACTATACCGGGGATACGCTTATCACAATGCCTTTCTGGTCTGTGCTGAAGCAAGGCATTCTGGCAGCCAAGTGGCTTGACCTTTATTAGTGAGCCTGGTTACCCCCTCTCGGAACCACAGACTTAGAAATCGCCAGCTCATATACAGTGCATAAAATATATTTATATATATATATACCCTTATACACCATTTTAATAAAAAATATCACAAAATTCTTCTAAGTCCCTCGGGAAGAGTGAAAGACGCGCACGTTCATTTTCAGAGCTCGTAGACCTTCCTATAAGAAGTTAGCTAAAAAGTAGCTTCGAAAAACGCTTAGGTTAAGTTTCAGAGTTGCTTCTAATGTACCAAAGCTGGACTTAGACATAATTTCACTCTCACAACATTATGGCTGGTTGGAGAGGGTCCGAACCACAAGTACCGGGTCCATGGTTCTGGCCGTATACTGGGGGGACGGGGACGACTCCCATTAACCCCTGACTATACCGGGGATACGCTTATCACAATGCCTTTCTGGTCTGTGCTGAAGCAGGGCATTCTGGCAGCCAAGTGGCTTGACCTTTATTAGTGAGCCTGGTTACCCCCTCTCGGAACCACAGACTTAGAAATCGCCAGCTCATATACAGTGCATAAAATATATTTATATATATATATACCCTTATACACCATTTTAATAAAAAATATCACAAAATTCTTCTAAGTCCCTCGGGAAGAGTGAAAGACGCGCACGTTCATTTTCAGAGCTCGTAGACCTTCCTATAAGAAGTTAGCTAAAAAGTAGCTTCGAAAAACGCTTAGGTTAAGTTTCAGAGTTGCTTCTAATGTACCAAAGCTGGACTTAGACATAATTTCACTCTCACAACATTATGGCTGGTTGGAGAGGGTCCGAACCACAAGTACCGGGTCCATGGTTCTGGCCGTATACTGGGGGGACGGGGACGACTCCCATTAACCCCTGACTATACCGGGGATACGCTTATCACAATGCCTTTCTGGTCTGTGCTGAAGCAGGGCATTCTGGCAGCCAAGTGGCTTGACCTTTATTAGTGAGCCTGGTTACCCCCTCTCGGAACCACAGACTTAGAAATCGCCAGCTCATATACAGTGCATAAAATATATTTATATATATACCCTTATACACCATTTTAATAAAAAATATCACAAAATTCTTCTAAGTCCCTCGGGAAGAGTGAAAGACGCGCACGTTCATTTTCAGAGCTCCTAGACCTTCCTATAAGAAGTTAGCCAAAAAGTAGCTTCGAAAAACGCTTAGGTTAAGTTTCAGAGTTGCTTCTAATGTACCAAAGCTGGACTTAGACATAATTTCACTCTCACAACATTATGGCTGGTTGGAGACAGTCCGAACCACAAGTACCGGGTCGATGGTTCTGGCCGTATACTGGGGGGACGGGGACGACTCCCATTAACCCCTGACTATACCGGGGATACGCTTATCACAATGCCTTTCTGGTCTGTGCTGAAGCAGGGCATTCTGGCAGCCAAGTGGCTTGACCTTTATTAGTGAGCCTGGTTACCCCCTCTCGGAACCACAGACTTAGAAATCGCCAGCTCATATACAGTGCATAAAATATATTTATATATATATACCCTTATACACCATTTTAATAAAAAATATCACAAAATTCTTCTAAGTCCCTCGGGAAGAGTGAAAGACGCGCACGTTCATTTTCAGAGCTCCTAGACCTTCCTATAAGAAGTTAGCTAAAAAGTAGCTTCGAAAAACGCTTAGGTTAAGTTTCAGAGTTGCTTCTAATGTACCAAAGCTGGACTTAGACATAATTTCACTCTCACAACATTATGGCTGGTTGGAGAGGGTCCGAACCACAAGTACCGGGTCCATGGTTCTGGCCGTATACTGGGGGGACGGGGACGACTCCCATTAACCCCTGACTATACCGGGGATACGCTTATCACAATGCCTTTCTGGTCTGTGCTGAAGCAGGGCATTCTGGCAGCCAAGTGGCTTGACCTTTATTAGTGAGCCTGGTTACCCCCTCTCGGAACCACAGACTTAGAAATCGCCAGCTCATATACAGTGCATAAAATATATTTATATATATACCCTTATACACCATTTTAATAAAAAATATCACAAAATTCTTCTAAGTCCCTCGGGAAGAGTGAAAGACGCGCACGTTCATTTTCAGAGCTCCTAGACCTTCCTATAAGAAGTTAGCCAAAAAGTAGCTTCGAAAAACACTTAGGTTAAGTTTCAGAGTTGCTTCTAATGTACCAAAGCTGGACTTAGACATAATTTCACTCTCACAACATTATGGCTGGTTGGAGACAGTCCGAACCACAAGTACCGGGTCCATGGTTCTGGCCGTATACTGGGGGGACGGGGACGACTCCCATTAACCCCTGACTATACCGGGGATACGCTTATCACAATGCCTTTCTGGTCTGTGCTGAAGCAGGGCATTCTGGCAGCCAAGTGGCTTGACCTTTATTAGTGAGCCTGGTTACCCCCTCTCGGAACCACAGACTTAGAAATCGCCAGCTCATATACAGTGCATAAAATATATTTATATATATATACCCTTATACACCATTTTAATAAAAAATATCACAAAATTCTTCTAAGTCTCTCGGGAAGAGTGAAAGACGCGCACGTTCATTTTCAGAGCTCCTAGACCTTCCTATAAGAAGTTAGCTAAAAAGTACCTTCGAAAAACGCTTAGGTTAAGTTTCAGAGTTGCTTCTAATGTACCAAAGCTGGACTTAGACATAATTTCACTCTCACAACATTATGGCTGGTTGGAGAGGGTCCGAACCACAAGTACCGGGTCCATGGTTCTGGCCGTATACTGGGGGGACGGGGACGACTCCCATTAACCCCTGACTATACCGGGGATACGCTTATCACAATGCCTTTCTGGTCTGTGCTGAAGCAGGGCATTCTGGCAGCCAAGTGGCTTGACCTTTATTAGTGAGCCTGGTTACCCCCTCTCGGAACCACAGACTTAGAAATCGCCAGCTCATATACAGTGCATAAAATATATTTATATATATACCCTTATACACCATTTTAATAAAAAATATCACAAAATTCTTCTAAGTCCCTCGGGAAGAGTGAAAGACGCGCACGTTCATTTTCAGAGCTCCTAGACCTTCCTATAAGAAGTTAGCCAAAAAGTAGCTTCGAAAAACGCTTAGGTTAAGTTTCAGAGTTGCTTCTAATGTACCAAAGCTGGACTTAGACATAATTTCACTCTCACAACATTATGGCTGGTTGGAGACAGTCCGAACCACAAGTACCGGGTCCATGGTTCTGGCCGTATACTGGGGGGACGGGGACGACTCCCATTAACCCCTGACTATACCGGAGATACGCTTATCACAATGCCTTTCTGGTCTGTGCTGAAGCAGGGCATTCTGGCAGCCAAGTGGCTTGACCTTTATTAGTGAGCCTGGTTACCCCCTCTCGGAACCACAGACTTAGAAATCGCAAGCTCATATACAGTGCATAAAATATATTTATATATATATATACCCTTATACACCATTTTAATAAAAAATATCACAAAATTCTTCTAAGTCCCTCGGGAAGAGTGAAAGACGCGCACGTTCATTTTCAGAGCTCCTAGACCTTCCTATAAGAAGTTAGCTAAAAAGTAGCTTCGAAAAACGCTTAGGTTAAGTTTCAGAGTTGCTTCTAATGTACCAAAGCTGGACTTAGACATAATTTCACTCTCACAACATTATGGCTGGTTGGAGAGGGTCCGAACCACAAGTACCGGGTCCATGGTTCTGGCCGTATACTGGGGGGACGGGGACGACTCCCATTAACCCCTGACTATATCGGGGATACACTTATCACAATGCCTTTCTGGTCTGTGCTGAAGCAGGGCATTCTGGCAGCCAAGTGGCTTGACCTTTATTAGTGAGCCTGGTTACCCCCTCTCGGAACCACAGACTTAGAAATCGCCAGCTCATATACAGTGCATAAAATATATTTATATATATACCCTTATACACCATTTTAATAAAAAATATCACAAAATTCTTCTAAGTCCCTCGGGAAGAGTGAAAGACGCGCACGTTCATTTTCAGAGCTCTTAGACCTTCCTATAAGAAGTTAGCCAAAAAGTAGCTTCGAAAAACGCTTAGGTTAAGTTTCAGAGTTGCTTCTAATGTACCAAAGCTGGACTTAGATATAATTTCACTCTCACAACATTATGGCTGGTTGGAGAGGGTCCGAACCACAAGTACCGGGTCCATGGTTCTGGCCGTATACTGGGGGGACGGGGACGACTCCCATTAACCCCTGACTATACCGGGGATACGCTTATCACAATGCCTTTCTGGTCTGTGCTGAAGCAGGGCATTCTGGCAGCCAAGTGGCTTGACCTTTATTAGTGAGCCTGGTTACCCCCTCTCGGAACCACAGACTTAGAAATCGCCAGCTCATATACAGTGCATAAAATATATTTATATATATACCCTTATACACCATTTTAATAAAAAATATCACAAAATTCTTCTAAGTCCCTCGGGAAGAGTGAAAGACGCGCACGTTCATTTTCAGAGCTCCTAGACCTTCCTATAAGAAGTTAGCCAAAAAGTAGCTTCGAAAAACGCTTACAGTAGGTTAAGTTTCAGAGTTGCTTCTAATGTACCAAAGCTGGACTTAGACATAATTTCACTCTCACAACATTATGGCTGGTTGGAGACAGTCCGAACCACAAGTACCGGGTCCATGGTTCTGGCCGTATACTGGGGGGACGGGGACGACTCCCATTAACCCCTGACTATACCGGGGATACGCTTATCACAATGCCTTTCTGGTCTGTGCTGAAGCAGGGCATTCTGGCAGCCAAGTGGCTTGACCTTTATTAGTGAGCCTGGTTACCCCCTCTCGGAACCACAGACTTAGAAATCGCCAGCTCATATACAGTGCATAAAATATATTTATATATATACCCTTATACACCATTTTAATAAAAAATATCACAAAATTCTTCTAAGTCCCTCGGGAAGAGTGAAAGACGCGCACGTTCATTTTCAGAGCTCCTAGACCTTCCTATAAGAAGTTAGCCAAAAAGTAGCTTCGAAAAACGCTTAGGTTAAGTTTCAGAGTTGCTTCTAATGTACCAAAGCTGGACTTAGACATAATTTCACTCTCACAACATTATGGCTGGTTGGAGACAGTCCGAACCACAAGTACCGGGTCCATGGTTCTGGCCGTATACTGGGGGGACGGGGACGACTCCCATTAACCCCTGACTATACCGGGGATACGCTTATCACAATGCCTTTCTGGTCTGTGCTGAAGCAAGGCATTCTGGCAGCCAAGTGGCTTGACCTTTATTAGTGAGCCTGGTTACCCCCTCTCGGAACCACAGACTTAGAAATCGCCAGCTCATATACAGTGCATAAAATATATTTATATATATATATACCCTTATACACCATTTTAATAAAAAATATCACAAAATTCTTCTAAGTCCCTCGGGAAGAGTGAAAGACGCGCACGTTCATTTTCAGAGCTCGTAGACCTTCCTATAAGAAGTTAGCTAAAAAGTAGCTTCGAAAAACGCTTAGGTTAAGTTTCAGAGTTGCTTCTAATGTACCAAAGCTGGACTTAGACATAATTTCACTCTCACAACATTATGGCTGGTTGGAGAGGGTCCGAACCACAAGTACCGGGTCCATGGTTCTGGCCGTATACTGGGGGGACGGGGACGACTCCCATTAACCCCTGACTATACCGGGGATACGCTTATCACAATGCCTTTCTGGTCTGTGCTGAAGCAGGGCATTCTGGCAGCCAAGTGGCTTGACCTTTATTAGTGAGCCTGGTTACCCCCTCTCGGAACCACAGACTTAGAAATCGCCAGCTCATATACAGTGCATAAAATATATTTATATATATATATACCCTTATACACCATTTTAATAAAAAATATCACAAAATTCTTCTAAGTCCCTCGGGAAGAGTGAAAGACGCGCACGTTCATTTTCAGAGCTCGTAGACCTTCCTATAAGAAGTTAGCTAAAAAGTAGCTTCGAAAAACGCTTAGGTTAAGTTTCAGAGTTGCTTCTAATGTACCAAAGCTGGACTTAGACATAATTTCACTCTCACAACATTATGGCTGGTTGGAGAGGGTCCGAACCACAAGTACCGGGTCCATGGTTCTGGCCGTATACTGGGGGGACGGGGACGACTCCCATTAACCCCTGACTATACCGGGGATACGCTTATCACAATGCCTTTCTGGTCTGTGCTGAAGCAGGGCATTCTGGCAGCCAAGTGGCTTGACCTTTATTAGTGAGCCTGGTTACCCCCTCTCGGAACCACAGACTTAGAAATCGCCAGCTCATATACAGTGCATAAAATATATTTATATATATACCCTTATACACCATTTTAATAAAAAATATCACAAAATTCTTCTAAGTCCCTCGGGAAGAGTGAAAGACGCGCACGTTCATTTTCAGAGCTCCTAGACCTTCCTATAAGAAGTTAGCCAAAAAGTAGCTTCGAAAAACACTTAGGTTAAGTTTCAGAGTTGCTTCTAATGTACCAAAGCTGGACTTAGACATAATTTCACTCTCACAACATTATGGCTGGTTGGAGACAGTCCGAACCACAAGTACCGGGTCCATGGTTCTGGCCGTATACTGGGGGGACGGGGACGACTCCCATTAACCCCTGACTATACCGGGGATACGCTTATCACAATGCCTTTCTGGTCTGTGCTGAAGCAGGGCATTCTGGCAGCCAAGTGGCTTGACCTTTATTAGTGAGCCTGGTTACCCCCTCTCGGAACCACAGACTTAGAAATCGCCAGCTCATATACAGTGCATAAAATATATTTATATATATATACCCTTATACACCATTTTAATAAAAAATATCACAAAATTCTTCTAAGTCTCTCGGGAAGAGTGAAAGACGCGCACGTTCATTTTCAGAGCTCCTAGACCTTCCTATAAGAAGTTAGCTAAAAAGTACCTTCGAAAAACGCTTAGGTTAAGTTTCAGAGTTGCTTCTAATGTACCAAAGCTGGACTTAGACATAATTTCACTCTCACAACATTATGGCTGGTTGGAGAGGGTCCGAACCACAAGTACCGGGTCCATGGTTCTGGCCGTATACTGGGGGGACGGGGACGACTCCCATTAACCCCTGACTATACCGGGGATACGCTTATCACAATGCCTTTCTGGTCTGTGCTGAAGCAGGGCATTCTGGCAGCCAAGTGGCTTGACCTTTATTAGTGAGCCTGGTTACCCCCTCTCGGAACCACAGACTTAGAAATCGCCAGCTCATATACAGTGCATAAAATATATTTATATATATACCCTTATACACCATTTTAATAAAAAATATCACAAAATTCTTCTAAGTCCCTCGGGAAGAGTGAAAGACGCGCACGTTCATTTTCAGAGCTCCTAGACCTTCCTATAAGAAGTTAGCCAAAAAGTAGCTTCGAAAAACGCTTAGGTTAAGTTTCAGAGTTGCTTCTAATGTACCAAAGCTGGACTTAGACATAATTTCACTCTCACAACATTATGGCTGGTTGGAGACAGTCCGAACCACAAGTACCGGGTCCATGGTTCTGGCCGTATACTGGGGGGACGGGGACGACTCCCATTAACCCCTGACTATACCGGAGATACGCTTATCACAATGCCTTTCTGGTCTGTGCTGAAGCAGGGCATTCTGGCAGCCAAGTGGCTTGACCTTTATTAGTGAGCCTGGTTACCCCCTCTCGGAACCACAGACTTAGAAATCGCCAGCTCATATACAGTGCATAAAATATATTTATATATATATATACCCTTATACACCATTTTAATAAAAAATATCACAAAATTCTTCTAAGTCCCTCGGGAAGAGTGAAAGACGCGCACGTTCATTTTCAGAGCTCCTAGACCTTCCTATAAGAAGTTAGCCAAAAAGTAGCTTCGAAAAACGCTTAGGTTAAGTTTCAGAGTTGCTTCTAATGTACCAAAGCTGGACTTAGACATAATTTCACTCTCACAACATTATGGCTGGTTGGAGAGGGTCCGAACCACAAGTACCGGGTCCATGGTTCTGGCCGTATACTGGGGGGACGGGGACGACTCCCATTAACCCCTGACTATACCGGGGATACGCTTATCACAATGCCTTTCTGGTCTGTGATGAAACAGGGCATTCTGGCAGCCAAGTGGCTTGACCTTTATTAGTGAGCCTGGTTACCCCCAATCGGAACCACAGACTTAGAAATCGCCAGCTCATATACAGTGCATAAAATATATTTATATATATACCCTTATATACCATTTTAATAAAAAATATCACAAAATTCTTCTAAGTCTCTCGGGAAGAGTGAAAGACGCGCACGTTCATTTTCAGAGCTCCTAGACCTTCCTATAAGAAGTTAGCTAAAAAGTAGCTTCGAAAAACGCTTACAGTAGGTTAAGTTTCAGAGTTGCTTCTAATGTACCAAAGCTGGACTTAGACATAATTTCACTCTCACAACATTATGGCTGGTTGGAGAGGGTCCGAACCACAAGTACCGGGTCCATGGTTCTGGCCGTATACTGGGGGGACGGGGACGACTCCCATTAACCCCTGACTATACCGGGGATACGCTTATCACAATGCCTTTCTGGTCTGTGCTGAAGCAGGGCATTCTGGCAGCCAAGTGGCTTGACCTTTATTAGTGAGCCTGGTTACCCCCTCTCGGAACCACAGACTTAGAAATCGCCAGCTCATATACAGTGCATAAAATATATTTATATATATACCCTTATACACCATTTTAATAAAAAATATCACAAAATTCTTCTAAGTCCCTCGGGAAGAGTGAAAGACGCGCACGTTCATTTTCAGAGCTCCTAGACCTTCCTATAAGAAGTTAGCCAAAAAGTAGCTTCGAAAAACGCTTAGGTTAAGTTTCAGAGTTGCTTCTAATGTACCAAAGCTGGACTTAGACATAATTTCACTCTCACAACATTATGGCTGGTTGGAGACAGTCCGAACCACAAGTACCGGGTCGATGGTTCTGGCCGTATACTGGGGGGACGGGGACGACTCCCATTAACCCCTGACTATACCGGGGATACGCTTATCACAATGCCTTTCTGGTCTGTGCTGAAGCAGGGCATTCTGGCAGCCAAGTGGCTTGACCTTTATTAGTGAGCCTGGTTACCCCCTCTCGGAACCACAGACTTAGAAATCGCCAGCTCATATACAGTGCATAAAATATATTTATATATATATACCCTTATACACCATTTTAATAAAAAATATCACAAAATTCTTCTAAGTCCCTCGGGAAGAGTGAAAGACGCGCACGTTCATTTTCAGAGCTCCTAGACCTTCCTATAAGAAGTTAGCTAAAAAGTAGCTTCGAAAAACGCTTAGGTTAAGTTTCAGAGTTGCTTCTAATGTACCAAAGCTGGACTTAGACATAATTTCACTCTCACAACATTATGGCTGGTTGGAGAGGGTCCGAACCACAAGTACCGGGTCCATGGTTCTGGCCGTATACTGGGGGGACGGGGACGACTCCCATTAACCCCTGACTATACCGGGGATACGCTTATCACAATGCCTTTCTGGTCTGTGCTGAAGCAGGGCATTCTGGCAGCCAAGTGGCTTGACCTTTATTAGTGAGCCTGGTTACCCCCTCTCGGAACCACAGACTTAGAAATCGCCAGCTCATATACAGTGCATAAAATATATTTATATATATACCCTTATACACCATTTTAATAAAAAATATCACAAAATTCTTCTAAGTCCCTCGGGAAGAGTGAAAGACGCGCACGTTCATTTTCAGAGCTCCTAGACCTTCCTATAAGAAGTTAGCCAAAAAGTAGCTTCGAAAAACACTTAGGTTAAGTTTCAGAGTTGCTTCTAATGTACCAAAGCTGGACTTAGACATAATTTCACTCTCACAACATTATGGCTGGTTGGAGACAGTCCGAACCACAAGTACCGGGTCCATGGTTCTGGCCGTATACTGGGGGGACGGGGACGACTCCCATTAACCCCTGACTATACCGGGGATACGCTTATCACAATGCCTTTCTGGTCTGTGCTGAAGCAGGGCATTCTGGCAGCCAAGTGGCTTGACCTTTATTAGTGAGCCTGGTTACCCCCTCTCGGAACCACAGACTTAGAAATCGCCAGCTCATATACAGTGCATAAAATATATTTATATATATACCCTTATACACCATTTAATAAAAAATATCACAAAATTCTTCTAAGTCCCTCGGGAAGAGTGAAAGACGCGCACGTTCATTTTCAGAGCTCCTAGACCTTCCTATAAGAAGTTAGCCAAAAAGTAGCTTCGAAAAACGCTTAGGTTAAGTTTCAGAGTTGCTTCTAATGTACCAAAGCTGGACTTAGACATAATTTCACTCTCACAACATTATGGCTGGTTGGAGACAGTCCGAACCACAAGTACCGGGTCCATGGTTCTGGCCGTATACTGGGGGGGCGGGGACGACTCCCATTAACCCCTGACTATACCGGGGATACGCTTATCACAATGCCTTTCTGGTCTGTGCTGAAGCAGGGCATTCTGGCAGCCAAGTGGCTTGACCTGTATTAGTTAGCCTGGTTACCCCCTCTCGGAACCACAGACTTAGAAATCGCCAGCTCATATACAGTGCATAAAATATATTTATATATATATATACCCTTATACACCATTTTAATAAAAAATATCACAAAATTCTTCTAAGTCCCTCGGGAAGAGTGAAAGACGCGCACGTTCATTTTCAGAGCTCCTAGACCTTCCTATAAGAAGTTAGCCAAAAAGTAGCTTCGAAAAACGCTTAGGTTAAGTTTCAGAGTTGCTTCTAATGTACCAAAGCTGGACTTAGACATAATTTCACTCTCACAACATTATGGCTGGTTGGAGAGGGTCCGAACCACAAGTACCGGGTCCATGGTTCTGGCCGTATACTGGGGGGACGGGGACGACTCCCATTAACCCCTGACTATACCGGGGATACGCTTATCACAATGCCTTTCTGGTCTGTGATGAAACAGGGCATTCTGGCAGCCAAGTGGCTTGACCTTTATTAGTGAGCCTGGTTACCCCCAATCGGAACCACAGACTTAGAAATCGCCAGCTCATATACAGTGCATAAAATATATTTATATATATACCCTTATACACCATTTTAATAAAAAATATCACAAAATTCTTCTAAGTCTCTCGGGAAGAGTGAAAGACGCGCACGTTCATTTTCAGAGCTCCTAGACCTTCCTATAAGAAGTTAGCTAAAAAGTAGCTTCGAAAAACGCTTAGGTTAAGTTTCAGAGTTGCTTCTAATGTACCAAAGCTGGACTTAGACATAATTTCACTCTCACAACATTATGGCTGGTTGGAGAGGGTCCGAACCACAAGTACCGGGTCCATGGTTCTGGCCGTATACTGGGGGGACGGGGACGACTCCCATTAACCCCTGACTATACCGGGGATACGCTTATCACAATGCCTTTCTGGTCTGTGCTGAAGCAGGGCATTCTGGCAGCCAAGTGGCTTGACCTTTATTAGTGAGCCTGGTTACCCCCTCTCGGAACCACAGACTTAGAAATCGCCAGCTCATATACAGTGCATAAAATATATTTATATATATACCCTTATACACCATTTTAATAAAAAATATCACAAAATTCTTCTAAGTCCCTCGGGAAGAGTGAAAGACGCGCACGTTCATTTTCAGAGCTCCTAGACCTTCCTATAAGAAGTTAGCCAAAAAGTAGCTTCGAAAAACGCTTAGGTTAAGTTTCAGAGTTGCTTCTAATGTACCAAAGCTGGACTTAGACATAATTTCACTCTCACAACATTATGGCTGGTTGGAGACAGTCCGAACCACAAGTACCGGGTCGATGGTTCTGGCCGTATACTGGGGGGACGGGGACGACTCCCATTAACCCCTGACTATACCGGGGATACGCTTATCACAATGCCTTTCTGGTCTGTGCTGAAGCAGGGCATTCTGGCAGCCAAGTGGCTTGACCTTTATTAGTGAGCCTGGTTACCCCCTCTCGGAACCACAGACTTAGAAATCGCCAGCTCATATACAGTGCATAAAATATATTTATATATATATACCCTTATACACCATTTTAATAAAAAATATCACAAAATTCTTCTAAGTCCCTCGGGAAGAGTGAAAGACGCGCACGTTCATTTTCAGAGCTCCTAGACCTTCCTATAAGAAGTTAGCTAAAAAGTAGCTTCGAAAAACGCTTAGGTTAAGTTTCAGAGTTGCTTCTAATGTACCAAAGCTGGACTTAGACATAATTTCACTCTCACAACATTATGGCTGGTTGGAGAGGGTCCGAACCACAAGTACCGGGTCCATGGTTCTGGCCGTATACTGGGGGGACGGGGACGACTCCCATTAACCCCTGACTATACCGGGGATACGCTTATCACAATGCCTTTCTGGTCTGTGCTGAAGCAGGGCATTCTGGCAGCCAAGTGGCTTGACCTTTATTAGTGAGCCTGGTTACCCCCTCTCGGAACCACAGACTTAGAAATCGCCAGCTCATATACAGTGCATAAAATATATTTATATATATACCCTTATACACCATTTTAATAAAAAATATCACAAAATTCTTCTAAGTCCCTCGGGAAGAGTGAAAGACGCGCACGTTCATTTTCAGAGCTCCTAGACCTTCCTATAAGAAGTTAGCCAAAAAGTAGCTTCGAAAAACACTTAGGTTAAGTTTCAGAGTTGCTTCTAATGTACCAAAGCTGGACTTAGACATAATTTCACTCTCACAACATTATGGCTGGTTGGAGACAGTCCGAACCACAAGTACCGGGTCCATGGTTCTGGCCGTATACTGGGGGGACGGGGACGACTCCCATTAACCCCTGACTATACCAGGGATACGCTTATCACAATGCCTTTCTGGTCTGTGCTGAAGCAGGGCATTCTGGCAGCCAAGTGGCTTGACCTTTATTAGTGAGCCTGGTTACCCCCTCTCGGAACCACAGACTTAGAAATCGCCAGCTCATATACAGTGCATAAAATATATTTATATATATATACCCTTATACACCATTTTAATAAAAAATATCACAAAATTCTTCTAAGTCCCTCGGGAAGAGTGAAAGACGCGCACGTTCATTTTCAGAGCTCCTAGACCTTCCTATAAGAAGTTAGCTAAAAAGTAGCTTCGAAAAACGCTTAGGTTAAGTTTCAGAGTTGCTTCTAATGTACCAAAGCTGGACTTAGACATAATTTCACTCTCACAACATTATGGCTGGTTGGAGAGGGTCCGAACCACAAGTACCGGGTCCATGGTTCTGGCCGTATACTGGGGGGACGGGGACGACTCCCATTAACCCCTGACTATACCGGGGATACGCTTATCACAATGCCTTTCTGGTCTGTGCTGAAGCAGGGCATTCTGGCAGCCAAGTGGCTTGACCTTTATTAGTGAGCCTGGTTACCCCCTCTCGGAACCACAGACTTAGAAATCGCCAGCTCATATACAGTGCATAAAATATATTTATATATATACCCTTATACACCATTTTAATAAAAAATATCACAAAATTCTTCTAAGTCCCTCGGGAAGAGTGAAAGACGCGCACGTTCATTTTCAGAGCTCCTAGACCTTCCTATAAGAAGTTAGCCAAAAAGTAGCTTCGAAAAACACTTAGGTTAAGTTTCAGAGTTGCTTCTAATGTACCAAAGCTGGACTTAGACATAATTTCACTCTCACAACATTATGGCTGGTTGGAGACAGTCCGAACCACAAGTACCGGGTCCATGGTTCTGGCCGTATACTGGGGGGACGGGGACGACTCCCATTAACCCCTGACTATACCAGGGATACGCTTATCACAATGCCTTTCTGGTCTGTGCTGAAGCAGGGCATTCTGGCAGCCAAGTGGCTTGACCTTTATTAGTGAGCCTGGTTACCCCCTCTCGGAACCACAGACTTAGAAATCGCCAGCTCATATACAGTGCATAAAATATATTTATATATATACCCTTATACACCATTTAATAAAAAATATCACAAAATTCTTCTAAGTCCCTCGGGAAGAGTGAAAGACGCGCACGTTCATTTTCAGAGCTCCTAGACCTTCCTATAAGAAGTTAGCCAAAAAGTAGCTTCGAAAAACGCTTAGGTTAAGTTTCAGAGTTGCTTCTAATGTACCAAAGCTGGACTTAGACATAATTTCACTCTCACAACATTATGGCTGGTTGGAGACAGTCCGAACCACAAGTACCGGGTCGATGGTTCTGGCCGTATACTGGGGGGACGGGGACGACTCCCATTAACCCCTGACTATACCGGGGATACGCTTATCACAATGCCTTTCTGGTCTGTGCTGAAGCAGGGCATTCTGGCAGCCAAGTGGCTTGACCTTTATTAGTGAGCCTGGTTACCCCCTCTCGGAACCACAGACTTAGAAATCGCCAGCTCATATACAGTGCATAAAATATATTTATATATATATACCCTTATACACCATTTTAATAAAAAATATCACAAAATTCTTCTAAGTCCCTCGGGAAGAGTGAAAGACGCGCACGTTCATTTTCAGAGCTCCTAGACCTTCCTATAAGAAGTTAGCTAAAAAGTAGCTTCGAAAAACGCTTAGGTTAAGTTTCAGAGTTGCTTCTAATGTACCAAAGCTGGACTTAGACATAATTTCACTCTCACAACATTATGGCTGGTTGGAGAGGGTCCGAACCACAAGTACCGGGTCCATGGTTCTGGCCGTATACTGGGGGGACGGGGACGACTCCCATTAACCCCTGACTATACCGGGGATACGCTTATCACAATGCCTTTCTGGTCTGTGCTGAAGCAGGGCATTCTGGCAGCCAAGTGGCTTGACCTTTATTAGTGAGCCTGGTTACCCCCTCTCGGAACCACAGACTTAGAAATCGCCAGCTCATATACAGTGCATAAAATATATTTATATATATACCCTTATACACCATTTTAATAAAAAATATCACAAAATTCTTCTAAGTCCCTCGGGAAGAGTGAAAGACGCGCACGTTCATTTTCAGAGCTCCTAGACCTTCCTATAAGAAGTTAGCCAAAAAGTAGCTTCGAAAAACACTTAGGTTAAGTTTCAGAGTTGCTTCTAATGTACCAAAGCTGGACTTAGACATAATTTCACTCTCACAACATTATGGCTGGTTGGAGACAGTCCGAACCACAAGTACCGGGTCCATGGTTCTGGCCGTATACTGGGGGGACGGGGACGACTCCCATTAACCCCTGACTATACCAGGGATACGCTTATCACAATGCCTTTCTGGTCTGTGCTGAAGCAGGGCATTCTGGCAGCCAAGTGGCTTGACCTTTATTAGTGAGCCTGGTTACCCCCTCTCGGAACCACAGACTTAGAAATCGCCAGCTCATATACAGTGCATAAAATATATTTATATATATACCCTTATACACCATTTAATAAAAAATATCACAAAATTCTTCTAAGTCCCTCGGGAAGAGTGAAAGACGCGCACGTTCATTTTCAGAGCTCCTAGACCTTCCTATAAGAAGTTAGCCAAAAAGTAGCTTCGAAAAACGCTTAGGTTAAGTTTCAGAGTTGCTTCTAATGTACCAAAGCTGGACTTAGACATAATTTCACTCTCACAACATTATGGCTGGTTGGAGACAGTCCGAACCACAAGTACCGGGTCGATGGTTCTGGCCGTATACTGGGGGGACGGGGACGACTCCCATTAACCCCTGACTATACCGGGGATACGCTTATCACAATGCCTTTCTGGTCTGTGCTGAAGCAGGGCATTCTGGCAGCCAAGTGGCTTGACCTTTATTAGTGAGCCTGGTTACCCCCTCTCGGAACCACAGACTTAGAAATCGCCAGCTCATATACAGTGCATAAAATATATTTATATATATATACCCTTATACACCATTTTAATAAAAAATATCACAAAATTCTTCTAAGTCCCTCGGGAAGAGTGAAAGACGCGCACGTTCATTTTCAGAGCTCCTAGACCTTCCTATAAGAAGTTAGCTAAAAAGTAGCTTCGAAAAACGCTTAGGTTAAGTTTCAGAGTTGCTTCTAATGTACCAAAGCTGGACTTAGACATAATTTCACTCTCACAACATTATGGCTGGTTGGAGAGGGTCCGAACCACAAGTACCGGGTCCATGGTTCTGGCCGTATACTGGGGGGACGGGGACGACTCCCATTAACCCCTGACTATACCGGGGATACGCTTATCACAATGCCTTTCTGGTCTGTGCTGAAGCAGGGCATTCTGGCAGCCAAGTGGCTTGACCTTTATTAGTGAGCCTGGTTACCCCCTCTCGGAACCACAGACTTAGAAATCGCCAGCTCATATACAGTGCATAAAATATATTTATATATATACCCTTATACACCATTTTAATAAAAAATATCACAAAATTCTTCTAAGTCCCTCGGGAAGAGTGAAAGACGCGCACGTTCATTTTCAGAGCTCCTAGACCTTCCTATAAGAAGTTAGCCAAAAAGTAGCTTCGAAAAACACTTAGGTTAAGTTTCAGAGTTGCTTCTAATGTACCAAAGCTGGACTTAGACATAATTTCACTCTCACAACATTATGGCTGGTTGGAGACAGTCCGAACCACAAGTACCGGGTCCATGGTTCTGGCCGTATACTGGGGGGACGGGGACGACTCCCATTAACCCCTGACTATACCAGGGATACGCTTATCACAATGCCTTTCTGGTCTGTGCTGAAGCAGGGCATTCTGGCAGCCAAGTGGCTTGACCTTTATTAGTGAGCCTGGTTACCCCCTCTCGGAACCACAGACTTAGAAATCGCCAGCTCATATACAGTGCATAAAATATATTTATATATATACCCTTATACACCATTTAATAAAAAATATCACAAAATTCTTCTAAGTCCCTCGGGAAGAGTGAAAGACGCGCACGTTCATTTTCAGAGCTCCTAGACCTTCCTATAAGAAGTTAGCCAAAAAGTAGCTTCGAAAAACGCTTAGGTTAAGTTTCAGAGTTGCTTCTAATGTACCAAAGCTGGACTTAGACATAATTTCACTCTCACAACATTATGGCTGGTTGGAGACAGTCCGAACCACAAGTACCGGGTCCATGGTTCTGGCCGTATACTGGGGGGGCGGGGACGACTCCCATTAACCCCTGACTATACCGGGGATACGCTTATCACAATGCCTTTCTGGTCTGTGCTGAAGCAGGGCATTCTGGCAGCCAAGTGGCTTGACCTGTATTAGTTAGCCTGGTTACCCCCTCTCGGAACCACAGACTTAGAAATCGCCAGCTCATATACAGTGCATAAAATATATTTATATATATACCCTTATACACCATTTAATAAAAAATATCACAAAATTCTTCTAAGTCCCTCGGGAAGAGTGAAAGACGCGCACGTTCATTTTCAGAGCTCCTAGACCTTCCTATAAGAAGTTAGCCAAAAAGTAGCTTCGAAAAACGCTTAGGTTAAGTTTCAGAGTTGCTTCTAATGTACCAAAGCTGGACTTAGACATAATTTCACTCTCACAACATTATGGCTGGTTGGAGACAGTCCGAACCACAAGTACCGGGTCCATGGTTCTGGCCGTATACTGGGGGGGCGGGGACGACTCCCATTAACCCCTGACTATACCGGGGATACGCTTATCACAATGCCTTTCTGGTCTGTGCTGAAGCACGGCATTCTGGCAGCCAAGTGGCTTGACCTTTATTAGTGAGCCTGGTTACCCCCTCTCGGAACCACAGACTTAGAAATCGCCAGCTCATATACAGTGCATAAAATATATTTATATATATACCCTTATACACCATTTAATAAAAAATATCACAAAATTCTTCTAAGTCCCTCGGGAAGAGTGAAAGACGCGCACGTTCATTTTCAGAGCTCCTAGACCTTCCTATAAGAAGTTAGCCAAAAAGTAGCTTCGAAAAACGCTTAGGTTAAGTTTCAGAGTTGCTTCTAATGTACCAAAGCTGGACTTAGACATAATTTCACTCTCACAACATTATGGCTGGTTGGAGACAGTCCGAACCACAAGTACCGGGTCCATGGTTCTGGCCGTATACTGGGGGGACGGGGACGACTCCCATTAACCCCTGACTATACCGGGGATACGCTTATCACAATGCCTTTCTGGTCTGTGCTGAAGCAGGGCATTCTGGCAGCCAAGTGGCTTGACCTTTATTAGTGAGCCTGGTTACCCCCTCTCGGAACCACAGACTTAGAAATCGCCAGCTCATATACAGTGCATAAAATATATTTATATATATACCCTTATACACCATTTAATAAAAAATATCACAAAATTCTTCTAAGTCCCTCGGGAAGACTGAAAGACGCGCACGTTCATTTTCAGAGCTCCTAGACCTTCCTATAAGAAGTTAGCCAAAAAGTAGCTTCGAAAAACGCTTAGGTTAAGTTTCAGAGTTGCTTCTAATGTACCAAAGCTGGACTTAGACATAATTTCACTCTCACAACATTATGGCTGGTTGGAGACAGTCCGAACCACAAGTACCGGGTCCATGGTTCTGGCCGTATACTGGGGGGGCGGGGACGACTCCCATTAACCCCTGACTATACCGGGGATACGCTTATCACAATGCCTTTCTGGTCTGTGCTGAAGCACGGCATTCTGGCAGCCAAGTGGCTTGACCTTTATTAGTGAGCCTGGTTACCCCCTCTCGGAACCACAGACTTAGAAATCGCCAGCTCATATACAGTGCATAAAATATATTTATATATATACCCTTATACACCATGTAATAAAAAATATCACAAAATTCTTCTAAGTCCCTCGGGAAGAGTGAAAGACGCGCACGTTCATTTTCAGAGCTCCTAGACCTTCCTATAAGAAGTTAGCCAAAAAGTAGCTTCGAAAAACGCTTAGGTTAAGTTTCAGAGTTGCTTCTAATGTACCAAAGCTGGACTTAGACATAATTTCACTCTCACAACATTATGGCTGGTTGGAGAGAGTCCGAACCACAAGTACCGGGTCCATGGTTCTGGCCGTATACTGGGGGGACGGGGACGACTCCCATTAACCCCTGACTATACCGGGGATACGCTTATCACAATGCCTTTCTGGTCTGTGCTGAAGCAGGGCATTCTGGCAGCCAAGTGGCTTGACCTTTATTAGTGAGCCTGGTTACCCCCTCTCGGAACCACAGACTTAGAAATCGCCAGCTCATATACAGTGCATAAAATATATTTATATATATACCCTTATACACCATTTAATAAAAAATATCACAAAATTCTTCTAAGTCCCTCGGGAAGAGTGAAAGACGCGCACGTTCATTTTCAGAGCTCCTAGACCTTCCTATAAGAAGTTAGCCAAAAAGTAGCTTCGAAAAACGCTTAGGTTAAGTTTCAGAGTTGCTTCTAATGTACCAAAGCTGGACTTAGACATAATTTCACTCACAACATTATGGCTGGTTGGAGACAGTCCGAACCACAAGTACCGGGTCCATGGTTCTGGCCGTATACTGGGGGGACGGGGACGACTCCCATTAACCCCTGACTATACCGGGGATACGCTTATCACAATGCCTTTCTGGTCTGTGCTGAAGCAGGGCATTCTGGCAGCCAAGTGGCTTGACCTTTATTAGTGAGCCTGGTTACCCCCTCTCGGAACCACAGACTTAGAAATCGCCAGCTCATATACAGTGCATAAAATATATTTATATATATACCCTTATACACCATTTAATAAAAAATATCACAAAATTCTTCTAAGTCCCTCGGGAAGAGTGAAAGACGCGCACGTTCATTTTCAGAGCTCCTAGACCTTCCTATAAGAAGTTAGCCAAAAAGTAGCTTCGAAAAACGCTTAGGTTAAGTTTCAGAGTTGCTTCTAATGTACCAAAGCTGGACTTAGACATAATTTCACTCTCACAACATTATGGCTGGTTGGAGACAGTCCGAACCACAAGTACCGGGTCCATGGTTCTGGCCGTATACTGGGGGGGCGGGGACGACTCCCATTAACCCCTGACTATACCGGGGATACGCTTATCACAATGCCTTTCTGGTCTGTGCTGAAGCACGGCATTCTGGCAGCCAAGTGGCTTGACCTTTATTAGTGAGCCTGGTTACCCCCTCTCGGAACCACAGACTTAGAAATCGCCAGCTCATATACAGTGCATAAAATATATTTATATATATACCCTTATACACCATTTAATAAAAAATATCACAAAATTCTTCTAAGTCCCTCGGGAAGAGTGAAAGACGCGCACGTTCATTTTCAGAGCTCCTAGACCTTCCTATAAGAAGTTAGCCAAAAAGTAGCTTCGAAAAACGCTTAGGTTAAGTTTCAGAGTTGCTTCTAATGTACCAAAGCTGGACTTAGACATAATTTCACTCTCACAACATTATGGCTGGTTGGAGAGAGTCCGAACCACAAGTACCGGGTCCATGGTTCTGGCCGTATACTGGGGGGACGGGGACGACTCCCATTAACCCCTGACTATACCGGGGATACGCTTATCACAATGCCTTTCTGGTCTGTGCTGAAGCACGGCATTCTGGCAGCCAAGTGGCTTGACCTTTATTAGTGAGCCTGGTTACCCCCTCTCGGAACCACAGACTTAGAAATCGCCAGCTCATATACAGTGCATAAAATATATTTATATATATACCCTTATACACCATTTAATAAAAAATATCACAAAATTCTTCTAAGTCCCTCGGGAAGAGTGAAAGACGCGCACGTTCATTTTCAGAGCTCCTAGACCTTCCTATAAGAAGTTAGCCAAAAAGTAGCTTCGAAAAACGCTTAGGTTAAGTTTCAGAGTTGCTTCTAATGTACCAAAGCTGGACTTAGACATAATTTCACTCTCACAACATTATGGCTGGTTGGAGAGAGTCCGAACCACAAGTACCGGGTCCATGGTTCTGGCCGTATACTGTGGGGACGGGGACGACTCCCATTAACCCCTGACTATACCGGGGATACGCTTATCACAATGCCTTTCTGGTCTGTGCTGAAGCAGGGCATTCTGGCAGCCAAGTGGCTTGACCTTTATTAGTGAGCCTGGTTACCCCCTCTCGGAACCACAGACTTAGAAATCGCCAGCTCATATACAGTGCATAAAATATATTTATATATATACCCTTATACACCATTTAATAAAAAATATCACAAAATTCTTCTAAGTCCCTCGGGAAGAGTGAAAGACGCGCACGTTCATTTTCAGAGCTCCTAGACCTTCCTATAAGAAGTTAGCCAAAAAGTAGCTTCGAAAAACGCTTAGGTTAAGTTTCAGAGTTGCTTCTAATGTACCAAAGCTGGACTTAGACATAATTTCACTCTCACAACATTATGGCTGGTTGGAGACAGTCCGAACCACAAGTACCGGGTCCATGGTTCTGGCCGTATACTGGGGGGACGGGGACGACTCCCATTAACCCCTGACTATACCGGGGATACGCTTATCACAATGCCTTTCTGGTCTGTGCTGAAGCAGGGCATTCTGGCAGCCAAGTGGCTTGACCTTTATTAGTGAGCCTGGTTACCCCCTCTCGGAACCACAGACTTAGAAATCGCCAGCTCATATACAGTGCATAAAATATATTTATATATATACCCTTATACACCATTTAATAAAAAATATCACAAAATTCTTCTAAGTCCCTCGGGAAGAGTGAAAGACGCGCACGTTCATTTTCAGAGCTCCTAGACCTTCCTATAAGAAGTTAGCCAAAAAGTAGCTTCGAAAAACGCTTAGGTTAAGTTTCAGAGTTGCTTCTAATGTACCAAAGCTGGACTTAGACATAATTTCACTCTCACAACATTATGGCTGGTTGGAGACAGTCCGAACCACAAGTACCGGGTCCATGGTTCTGGCCGTATACTGGGGGGGCGGGGACGACTCCCATTAACCCCTGACTATACCGGGGATACGCTTATCACAATGCCTTTCTGGTCTGTGCTGAAGCACGGCATTCTGGCAGCCAAGTGGCTTGACCTTTATTAGTGAGCCTGGTTACCCCCTCTCGGAACCACAGACTTAGAAATCGCCAGCTCATATACAGTGCATAAAATATATTTATATATATACCCTTATACACCATTTAATAAAAAATATCACAAAATTCTTCTAAGTCCCTCGGGAAGAGTGAAAGACGCGCACGTTCATTTTCAGAGCTCCTAGACCTTCCTATAAGAAGTTAGCCAAAAAGTAGCTTCGAAAAACGCTTAGGTTAAGTTTCAGAGTTGCTTCTAATGTACCAAAGCTGGACTTAGACATAATTTCACTCACAACATTATGGCTGGTTGGAGACAGTCCGAACCACAAGTACCGGGTCCATGGTTCTGGCCGTATACTGGGGGGACGGGGACGACTCCCATTAACCCCTGACTATACCGGGGATACGCTTATCACAATGCCTTTCTGGTCTGTGCTGAAGCAGGGCATTCTGGCAGCCAAGTGGCTTGACCTTTATTAGTGAGCCTGGTTACCCCCTCTCGGAACCACAGACTTAGAAATCGCCAGCTCATATACAGTGCATAAAATATATTTATATATATACCCTTATACACCATTTAATAAAAAATATCACAAAATTCTTCTAAGTCCCTCGGGAAGAGTGAAAGACGCGCACGTTCATTTTCAGAGCTCCTAGACCTTCCTATAAGAAGTTAGCCAAAAAGTAGCTTCGAAAAACGCTTAGGTTAAGTTTCAGAGTTGCTTCTAATGTACCAAAGCTGGACTTAGACATAATTTCACTCTCACAACATTATGGCTGGTTGGAGACAGTCCGAACCACAAGTACCGGGTCCATGGTTCTGGCCGTATACTGGGGGGGCGGGGACGACTCCCATTAACCCCTGACTATACCGGGGATACGCTTATCACAATGCCTTTCTGGTCTGTGCTGAAGCACGGCATTCTGGCAGCCAAGTGGCTTGACCTTTATTAGTGAGCCTGGTTACCCCCTCTCGGAACCACAGACTTAGAAATCGCCAGCTCATATACAGTGCATAAAATATATTTATATATATACCCTTATACACCATTTAATAAAAAATATCACAAAATTCTTCTAAGTCCCTCGGGAAGAGTGAAAGACGCGCACGTTCATTTTCAGAGCTCCTAGACCTTCCTATAAGAAGTTAGCCAAAAAGTAGCTTCGAAAAACGCTTAGGTTAAGTTTCAGAGTTGCTTCTAATGTACCAAAGCTGGACTTAGACATAATTTCACTCTCACAACATTATGGCTGGTTGGAGAGAGTCCGAACCACAAGTACCGGGTCCATGGTTCTGGCCGTATACTGGGGGGACGGGGACGACTCCCATTAACCCCTGACTATACCGGGGATACGCTTATCACAATGCCTTTCTGGTCTGTGCTGAAGCACGGCATTCTGGCAGCCAAGTGGCTTGACCTTTATTAGTGAGCCTGGTTACCCCCTCTCGGAACCACAGACTTAGAAATCGCCAGCTCATATACAGTGCATAAAATATATTTATATATATACCCTTATACACCATTTAATAAAAAATATCACAAAATTCTTCTAAGTCCCTCGGGAAGAGTGAAAGACGCGCACGTTCATTTTCAGAGCTCCTAGACCTTCCTATAAGAAGTTAGCCAAAAAGTAGCTTCGAAAAACGCTTAGGTTAAGTTTCAGAGTTGCTTCTAATGTACCAAAGCTGGACTTAGACATAATTTCACTCTCACAACATTATGGCTGGTTGGAGAGAGTCCGAACCACAAGTACCGGGTCCATGGTTCTGGCCGTATACTGTGGGGACGGGGACGACTCCCATTAACCCCTGACTATACCGGGGATACGCTTATCACAATGCCTTTCTGGTCTGTGCTGAAGCAGGGCATTCTGGCAGCCAAGTGGCTTGACCTTTATTAGTGAGCCTGGTTACCCCCTCTCGGAACCACAGACTTAGAAATCGCCAGCTCATATACAGTGCATAAAATATATTTATATATATACCCTTATACACCATTTAATAAAAAATATCACAAAATTCTTCTAAGTCCCTCGGGAAGAGTGAAAGACGCGCACGTTCATTTTCAGAGCTCCTAGACCTTCCTATAAGAAGTTAGCCAAAAAGTAGCTTCGAAAAACGCTTAGGTTAAGTTTCAGAGTTGCTTCTAATGTACCAAAGCTGGACTTAGACATAATTTCACTCTCACAACATTATGGCTGGTTGGAGACAGTCCGAACCACAAGTACCGGGTCCATGGTTCTGGCCGTATACTGGGGGGACGGGGACGACTCCCATTAACCCCTGACTATACCGGGGATACGCTTATCACAATGCCTTTCTGGTCTGTGCTGAAGCAGGGCATTCTGGCAGCCAAGTGGCTTGACCTTTATTAGTGAGCCTGGTTACCCCCTCTCGGAACCACAGACTTAGAAATCGCCAGCTCATATACAGTGCATAAAATATATTTATATATATACCCTTATACACCATTTAATAAAAAATATCACAAAATTCTTCTAAGTCCCTCGGGAAGAGTGAAAGACGCGCACGTTCATTTTCAGAGCTCCTAGACCTTCCTATAAGAAGTTAGCCAAAAAGTAGCTTCGAAAAACGCTTAGGTTAAGTTTCAGAGTTGCTTCTAATGTACCAAAGCTGGACTTAGACATAATTTCACTCTCACAACATTATGGCTGGTTGGAGACAGTCCGAACCACAAGTACCGGGTCCATGGTTCTGGCCGTATACTGGGGGGGCGGGGACGACTCCCATTAACCCCTGACTATACCGGGGATACGCTTATCACAATGCCTTTCTGGTCTGTGCTGAAGCACGGCATTCTGGCAGCCAAGTGGCTTGACCTTTATTAGTGAGCCTGGTTACCCCCTCTCGGAACCACAGACTTAGAAATCGCCAGCTCATATACAGTGCATAAAATATATTTATATATATACCCTTATACACCATTTAATAAAAAATATCACAAAATTCTTCTAAGTCCCTCGGGAAGAGTGAAAGACGCGCACGTTCATTTTCAGAGCTCCTAGACCTTCCTATAAGAAGTTAGCCAAAAAGTAGCTTCGAAAAACGCTTAGGTTAAGTTTCAGAGTTGCTTCTAATGTACCAAAGCTGGACTTAGACATAATTTCACTCTCACAACATTATGGCTGGTTGGAGAGAGTCCGAACCACAAGTACCGGGTCCATGGTTCTGGCCGTATACTGGGGGGACGGGGACGACTCCCATTAACCCCTGACTATACCGGGGATACGCTTATCACAATGCCTTTCTGGTCTGTGCTGAAGCAGGGCATTCTGGCAGCCAAGTGGCTTGACCTTTATTAGTGAGCCTGGTTACCCCCTCTCGGAACCACAGACTTAGAAATCGCCAGCTCATATACAGTGCATAAAATATATTTATATATATACCCTTATACACCATTTAATAAAAAATATCACAAAATTCTTCTAAGTCCCTCGGGAAGAGTGAAAGACGCGCACGTTCATTTTCAGAGCTCCTAGACCTTCCTATAAGAAGTTAGCCAAAAAGTAGCTTCGAAAAACGCTTAGGTTAAGTTTCAGAGTTGCTTCTAATGTACCAAAGCTGGACTTAGACATAATTTCACTCTCACAACATTATGGCTGGTTGGAGACAGTCCGAACCACAAGTACCGGGTCCATGGTTCTGGCCGTATACTGGGGGGGCGGGGACGACTCCCATTAACCCCTGACTATACCGGGGATACGCTTATCACAATGCCTTTCTGGTCTGTGCTGAAGCAGGGCATTCTGGCAGCCAAGTGGCTTGACCTTTATTAGTGAGCCTGGTTACCCCCTCTCGGAACCACAGACTTAGAAATCGCCAGCTCATATACAGTGCATAAAATATATTTATATATATACCCTTATACACCATTTAATAAAAAATATCACAAAATTCTTCTAAGTCCCTCGGGAAGAGTGAAAGACGCGCACGTTCATTTTCAGAGCTCCTAGACCTTCCTATAAGAAGTTAGCCAAAAAGTAGCTTCGAAAAACGCTTAGGTTAAGTTTCAGAGTTGCTTCTAATGTACCAAAGCTGGACTTAGACATAATTTCACTCTCACAACATTATGGCTGCTTGGAGACAGTCCGAACCACAAGTACCGGGTCCATGGTTCTGGCCGAATACTGGGGGGGCGGGGACGACTCCCATTAACCCCTGACTATACCGGGGATACGCTTATCACAATGCCTTTCTGGTCTGTGCTGAAGCACGGCATTCTGGCAGCCAAGTGGCTTGACCTTTATTAGTGAGCCTGGTTACCCCCTCTCGGAACCACAGACTTAGAAATCGCCAGCTCATATACAGTGCATAAAATATATTTATATATATACCCTTATACACCATTTAATAAAAAATATCACAAAATTCTTCTAAGTCCCTCGGGAAGAGTGAAAGACGCGCACGTTCATTTTCAGAGCTCCTAGACCTTCCTATAAGAAGTTAGCCAAAAAGTAGCTTCGAAAAACGCTTAGGTTAAGTTTCAGAGTTGCTTCTAATGTACCAAAGCTGGACTTAGACATAATTTCACTCTCACAACATTATGGCTGGTTGGAGAGAGTCCGAACCACAAGTACCGGGTCCATGGTTCTGGCCGTATACTGGGGGGACGGGGACGACTCCCATTAACCCCTGACTATACCGGGGATACGCTTATCACAATGCCTTTCTGGTCTGTGCTGAAGCAG
Source organism: Ascaphus truei (assembly GCF_040206685.1). NCBI lineage: Eukaryota > Metazoa > Chordata > Amphibia > Anura > Ascaphidae > Ascaphus > Ascaphus truei. The sequence continues at coordinate 1,053,734 of NW_027454017.1, forward strand.
GGCATTCTGGCAGCCAAGTGGCTTGACCTTTATTAGTGAGCCTGGTTACCCCCTCTCGGAACCACAGACTTAGAAATCGCCAGCTCATATACAGTGCATAAAATATATTTATATATATACCCTTATACACCATTTAATAAAAAATATCACAAAATTCTTCTAAGTCCCTCGGAAAGAGTGAAAGACGCGCACGTTCATTTTCAGAGCTCCTAGACCTTCCTATAAGAAGTTAGCCAAAAAGTAGCTTCGAAAAACGCTTAGGTTAAGTTTCAGAGTTGCTTCTAATGTTCCAAAGCTGGACTTAGACATAATTTCACTCACAACATTATGGCTGGTTGGAGACAGTCCGAACCACAAGTACCGGGTCCATGGTTCTGGCCGTATACTGGGGGGGCGGGGACGACTCCCATTAACCCCTGACTATACCGGGGATACGCTTATCACAATGCCTTTCTGGTCTGTGCTGAAGCACGGCATTCTGGCAGCCAAGTGGCTTGACCTTTATTAGTGAGCCTGGTTACCCCCTCTCGGAACCACAGACTTAGAAATCGCCAGCTCATATACAGTGCATAAAATATATTTATATATATACCCTTATACACCATTTAATAAAAAATATCACAAAATTCTTCTAAGTCCCTCGGGAAGAGTGAAAGACGCGCACGTTCATTTTCAGAGCTCCTAGACCTTCCTATAAGAAGTTAGCCAAAAAGTAGCTTCGAAAAACGCTTAGGTTAAGTTTCAGAGTTGCTTCTAATGTACCAAAGCTGGACTTAGACATAATTTCACTCTCACAACATTATGGCTGGTTGGAGAGAGTCCGAACCACAAGTACCGGGTCCATGGTTCTGGCCGTATACTGGGGGGACGGGGACGACTCCCATTAACCCCTGACTATACCGGGGATACGCTTATCACAATGCCTTTCTGGTCTGTGCTGAAGCAGGGCATTCTGGCAGCCAAGTGGCTTGACCTTTATTAGTGAGCCTGGTTACCCCCTCTCGGAACCACAGACTTAGAAATCGCCAGCTCATATACAGTGCATAAAATATATTTATATATATACCCTTATACACCATTTAATAAAAAATATCACAAAATTCTTCTAAGTCCCTCGGGAAGAGTGAAAGACGCGCACGTTCATTTTCAGAGCTCCTAGACCTTCCTATAAGAAGTTAGCCAAAAAGTAGCTTCGAAAAACGCTTAGGTTAAGTTTCAGAGTTGCTTCTAATGTACCAAAGCTGGACTTAGACATAATTTCACTCTCACAACATTATGGCTGCTTGGAGACAGTCCGAACCACAAGTACCGGGTCCATGGTTCTGGCCGAATACTGGGGGGGCGGGGACGACTCCCATTAACCCCTGACTATACCGGGGATACGCTTATCACAATGCCTTTCTGGTCTGTGCTGAAGCACGGCATTCTGGCAGCCAAGTGGCTTGACCTTTATTAGTGAGCCTGGTTACCCCCTCTCGGAACCACAGACTTAGAAATCGCCAGCTCATATACAGTGCATAAAATATATTTATATATATACCCTTATACACCATTTAATAAAAAATATCACAAAATTCTTCTAAGTCCCTCGGGAAGAGTGAAAGACGCGCACGTTCATTTTCAGAGCTCCTAGACCTTCCTATAAGAAGTTAGCCAAAAAGTAGCTTCGAAAAACGCTTAGGTTAAGTTTCAGAGTTGCTTCTAATGTACCAAAGCTGGACTTAGACATAATTTCACTCTCACAACATTATGGCTGGTTGGAGAGAGTCCGAACCACAAGTACCGGGTCCATGGTTCTGGCCGTATACTGGGGGGACGGGGACGACTCCCATTAACCCCTGACTATACCGGGGATACGCTTATCACAATGCCTTTCTGGTCTGTGCTGAAGCAGGGCATTCTGGCAGCCAAGTGGCTTGACCTTTATTAGTGAGCCTGGTTACCCCCTCTCGGAACCACAGACTTAGAAATCGCCAGCTCATATACAGTGCATAAAATATATTTATATATATACCCTTATACACCATTTAATAAAAAATATCACAAAATTCTTCTAAGTCCCTCGGAAAGAGTGAAAGACGCGCACGTTCATTTTCAGAGCTCCTAGACCTTCCTATAAGAAGTTAGCCAAAAAGTAGCTTCGAAAAACGCTTAGGTTAAGTTTCAGAGTTGCTTCTAATGTTCCAAAGCTGGACTTAGACATAATTTCACTCACAACATTATGGCTGGTTGGAGACAGTCCGAACCACAAGTACCGGGTCCATGGTTCTGGCCGTATACTGGGGGGGCGGGGACGACTCCCATTAACCCCTGACTATACCGGGGATACGCTTATCACAATGCCTTTCTGGTCTGTGCTGAAGCACGGCATTCTGGCAGCCAAGTGGCTTGACCTTTATTAGTGAGCCTGGTTACCCCCTCTCGGAACCACAGACTTAGAAATCGCCAGCTCATATACAGTGCATAAAATATATTTATATATATACCCTTATACACCATTTAATAAAAAATATCACAAAATTCTTCTAAGTCCCTCGGGAAGAGTGAAAGACGCGCACGTTCATTTTCAGAGCTCCTAGACCTTCCTATAAGAAGTTAGCCAAAAAGTAGCTTCGAAAAACGCTTAGGTTAAGTTTCAGAGTTGCTTCTAATGTACCAAAGCTGGACTTAGACATAATTTCACTCTCACAACATTATGGCTGGTTGGAGAGAGTCCGAACCACAAGTACCGGGTCCATGGTTCTGGCCGTATACTGGGGGGACGGGGACGACTCCCATTAACCCCTGACTATACCGGGGATACGCTTATCACAATGCCTTTCTGGTCTGTGCTGAAGCAGGGCATTCTGGCAGCCAAGTGGCTTGACCTTTATTAGTGAGCCTGGTTACCCCCTCTCGGAACCACAGACTTAGAAATCGCCAGCTCATATACAGTGCATAAAATATATTTATATATATACCCTTATACACCATTTAATAAAAAATATCACAAAATTCTTCTAAGTCCCTCGGGAAGAGTGAAAGACGCGCACGTTCATTTTCAGAGCTCCTAGACCTTCCTATAAGAAGTTAGCCAAAAAGTAGCTTCGAAAAACGCTTAGGTTAAGTTTCAGAGTTGCTTCTAATGTACCAAAGCTGGACTTAGACATAATTTCACTCTCACAACATTATGGCTGGTTGGAGAGAGTCCGAACCACAAGTACCGGGTCCATGGTTCTGGCCGTATACTGGGGGGACGGGGACGACTCCCATTAACCCCTGACTATACCGGGGATACGCTTATCACAATGCCTTTCTGGTCTGTGCTGAAGCAGGGCATTCTGGCAGCCAAGTGGCTTGACCTTTATTAGTGAGCCTGGTTACCCCCTCTCGGAACCACAGACTTAGAAATCGCCAGCTCATATACAGTGCATAAAATATATTTATATATATACCCTTATACACCATTTAATAAAAAATATCACAAAATTCTTCTAAGTCCCTCGGGAAGAGTGAAAGACGCGCACGTTCATTTTCAGAGCTCCTAGACCTTCCTATAAGAAGTTAGCCAAAAAGTAGCTTCGAAAAACGCTTAGGTTAAGTTTCAGAGTTGCTTCTAATGTACCAAAGCTGGACTTAGACATAATTTCACTCTCACAACATTATGGCTGCTTGGAGACAGTCCGAACCACAAGTACCGGGTCCATGGTTCTGGCCGAATACTGGGGGGGCGGGGACGACTCCCATTAACCCCTGACTATACCGGGGATACGCTTATCACAATGCCTTTCTGGTCTGTGCTGAAGCACGGCATTCTGGCAGCCAAGTGGCTTGACCTTTATTAGTGAGCCTGGTTACCCCCTCTCGGAACCACAGACTTAGAAATCGCCAGCTCATATACAGTGCATAAAATATATTTATATATATACCCTTATACACCATTTAATAAAAAATATCACAAAATTCTTCTAAGTCCCTCGGGAAGAGTGAAAGACGCGCACGTTCATTTTCAGAGCTCCTAGACCTTCCTATAAGAAGTTAGCCAAAAAGTAGCTTCGAAAAACGCTTAGGTTAAGTTTCAGAGTTGCTTCTAATGTACCAAAGCTGGACTTAGACATAATTTCACTCTCACAACATTATGGCTGGTTGGAGAGAGTCCGAACCACAAGTACCGGGTCCATGGTTCTGGCCGTATACTGGGGGGACGGGGACGACTCCCATTAACCCCTGACTATACCGGGGATACGCTTATCACAATGCCTTTCTGGTCTGTGCTGAAGCAGGGCATTCTGGCAGCCAAGTGGCTTGACCTTTATTAGTGAGCCTGGTTACCCCCTCTCGGAACCACAGACTTAGAAATCGCCAGCTCATATACAGTGCATAAAATATATTTATATATATACCCTTATACACCATTTAATAAAAAATATCACAAAATTCTTCTAAGTCCCTCGGAAAGAGTGAAAGACGCGCACGTTCATTTTCAGAGCTCCTAGACCTTCCTATAAGAAGTTAGCCAAAAAGTAGCTTCGAAAAACGCTTAGGTTAAGTTTCAGAGTTGCTTCTAATGTTCCAAAGCTGGACTTAGACATAATTTCACTCACAACATTATGGCTGGTTGGAGACAGTCCGAACCACAAGTACCGGGTCCATGGTTCTGGCCGTATACTGGGGGGGCGGGGACGACTCCCATTAACCCCTGACTATACCGGGGATACGCTTATCACAATGCCTTTCTGGTCTGTGCTGAAGCACGGCATTCTGGCAGCCAAGTGGCTTGACCTTTATTAGTGAGCCTGGTTACCCCCTCTCGGAACCACAGACTTAGAAATCGCCAGCTCATATACAGTGCATAAAATATATTTATATATATACCCTTATACACCATTTAATAAAAAATATCACAAAATTCTTCTAAGTCCCTCGGGAAGAGTGAAAGACGCGCACGTTCATTTTCAGAGCTCCTAGACCTTCCTATAAGAAGTTAGCCAAAAAGTAGCTTCGAAAAACGCTTAGGTTAAGTTTCAGAGTTGCTTCTAATGTACCAAAGCTGGACTTAGACATAATTTCACTCTCACAACATTATGGCTGGTTGGAGAGAGTCCGAACCACAAGTACCGGGTCCATGGTTCTGGCCGTATACTGGGGGGACGGGGACGACTCCCATTAACCCCTGACTATACCGGGGATACGCTTATCACAATGCCTTTCTGGTCTGTGCTGAAGCAGGGCATTCTGGCAGCCAAGTGGCTTGACCTTTATTAGTGAGCCTGGTTACCCCCTCTCGGAACCACAGACTTAGAAATCGCCAGCTCATATACAGTGCATAAAATATATTTATATATATACCCTTATACACCATTTAATAAAAAATATCACAAAATTCTTCTAAGTCCCTCGGGAAGAGTGAAAGACGCGCACGTTCATTTTCAGAGCTCCTAGACCTTCCTATAAGAAGTTAGCCAAAAAGTAGCTTCGAAAAACGCTTAGGTTAAGTTTCAGAGTTGCTTCTAATGTACCAAAGCTGGACTTAGACATAATTTCACTCTCACAACATTATGGCTGGTTGGAGAGAGTCCGAACCACAAGTACCGGGTCCATGGTTCTGGCCGTATACTGGGGGGACGGGGACGACTCCCATTAACCCCTGACTATACCGGGGATACGCTTATCACAATGCCTTTCTGGTCTGTGCTGAAGCAGGGCATTCTGGCAGCCAAGTGGCTTGACCTTTATTAGTGAGCCTGGTTACCCCCTCTCGGAACCACAGACTTAGAAATCGCCAGCTCATATACAGTGCATAAAATATATTTATATATATACCCTTATACACCATTTAATAAAAAATATCACAAAATTCTTCTAAGTCCCTCGGAAAGAGTGAAAGACGCGCACGTTCATTTTCAGAGCTCCTAGACCTTCCTATAAGAAGTTAGCCAAAAAGTAGCTTCGAAAAACGCTTAGGTTAAGTTTCAGAGTTGCTTCTAATGTTCCAAAGCTGGACTTAGACATAATTTCACTCACAACATTATGGCTGGTTGGAGACAGTCCGAACCACAAGTACCGGGTCCATGGTTCTGGCCGTATACTGGGGGGGCGGGGACGACTCCCATTAACCCCTGACTATACCGGGGATACGCTTATCACAATGCCTTTCTGGTCTGTGCTGAAGCACGGCATTCTGGCAGCCAAGTGGCTTGACCTTTATTAGTGAGCCTGGTTACCCCCTCTCGGAACCACAGACTTAGAAATCGCCAGCTCATATACAGTGCATAAAATATATTTATATATATACCCTTATACACCATTTAATAAAAAATATCACAAAATTCTTCTAAGTCCCTCGGGAAGAGTGAAAGACGCGCACGTTCATTTTCAGAGCTCCTAGACCTTCCTATAAGAAGTTAGCCAAAAAGTAGCTTCGAAAAACGCTTAGGTTAAGTTTCAGAGTTGCTTCTAATGTACCAAAGCTGGACTTAGACATAATTTCACTCTCACAACATTATGGCTGGTTGGAGAGAGTCCGAACCACAAGTACCGGGTCCATGGTTCTGGCCGTATACTGGGGGGACGGGGACGACTCCCATTAACCCCTGACTATACCGGGGATACGCTTATCACAATGCCTTTCTGGTCTGTGCTGAAGCAGGGCATTCTGGCAGCCAAGTGGCTTGACCTTTATTAGTGAGCCTGGTTACCCCCTCTCGGAACCACAGACTTAGAAATCGCCAGCTCATATACAGTGCATAAAATATATTTATATATATACCCTTATACACCATTTAATAAAAAATATCACAAAAATTCTTCTAAGTCCCTAGGGAAGAGTGAAAGACGCGCACGTTCATTTTCAGAGCTCCTAGACCTTCCTATAAGAAGTTAGCCAAAAAGTAGCTTCGAAAAACGCTTAGGTTAAGTTTCAGAGTTGCTTCTAATGTACCAAAGCTGGACTTAGACATAATTTCACTCTCACAACATTATGGCTGGTTGGAGACAGTCCGAACCACAAGTACCGGGTCCATGGTTCTGGCCGTATACTGGGGGGACGGGGACGACTCCCATTAACCCCTGACTATACCGGGGATACGCTTATCACAATGCCTTTCTGGTCTGTGCTGAAGCAGGGCATTCTGGCAGCCAAGTGGCTTGACCTTTATTAGTGAGCCTGGTTACCCCCTCTCGGAACCACAGACTTAGAAATCGCCAGCTCATATACAGTGCATAAAATATATTTATATATATACCCTTATACACCATTTTAATAAAAAATATCACAAAATTCTTCTAAGTCCCTCGGGAAGAGTGAAAGACGCGCACGTTCATTTTCAGAGCTCCTAGACCTTCCTATAAGAAGTTAGCCAAAAAGTAGTTTCGAAAAACGCTTAGGTTAAGTTTCAGAGTTGCTTCTAATGTTCCAAAGCTGGACTTAGACATAATTTCACTCACAACATTATGGCTGGTTGGAGACAGTCCGAACCACAAGTACCGGGTCCATGGTTCTGGCCGTATACTGGGGGGGCGGGGACGACTCCCATTAACCCCTGACTATACCGGGGATACGCTTATCACAATGCCTTTCTGGTCTGTGCTGAAGCACGGCATTCTGGCAGCCAAGTGGCTTGACCTTTATTAGTGAGCCTGGTTACCCCCTCTCGGAACCACAGACTTAGAAATCGCCAGCTCATATACAGTGCATAAAATATATTTATATATATACCCTTATACACCATGTAATAAAAAATATCACAAAATTCTTCTAAGTCCCTCGGGAAGAGTGAAAGACGCGCACGTTCATTTTCAGAGCTCCTAGACCTTCCTATAAGAAGTTAGCCAAAAAGTAGCTTCGAAAAACGCTTAGGTTAAGTTTCAGAGTTGCTTCTAATGTACCAAAGCTGGACTTAGACATAATTTCACTCTCACAACATTATGGCTGGTTGGAGAGAGTCCGAACCACAAGTACCGGGTCCATGGTTCTGGCCGTATACTGGGGGGACGGGGACGACTCCCATTAACCCCTGACTATACCGGGGATACGCTTATCACAATGCCTTTCTGGTCTGTGCTGAAGCAGGGCATTCTGGCAGCCAAGTGGCTTGACCTTTATTAGTGAGCCTGGTTACCCCCTCTCGGAACCACAGACTTAGAAATCGCCAGCTCATATACAGTGCATAAAATATATTTATATATATACCCTTATACACCATTTAATAAAAAATATCACAAAATTCTTCTAAGTCCCTCGGGAAGAGTGAAAGACGCGCACGTTCATTTTCAGAGCTCCTAGACCTTCCTATAAGAAGTTAGCCAAAAAGTAGCTTCGAAAAACGCTTAGGTTAAGTTTCAGAGTTGCTTCTAATGTACCAAAGCTGGACTTAGACATAATTTCACTCTCACAACATTATGGCTGGTTGGAGAGAGTCCGAACCACAAGTACCGGGTCCATGGTTCTGGCCGTATACTGGGGGGACGGGGACGACTCCCATTAACCCCTGACTATACCGGGGATACGCTTATCACAATGCCTTTCTGGTCTGTGCTGAAGCAGGGCATTCTGGCAGCCAAGTGGCTTGACCTTTATTAGTGAGCCTGGTTACCCCCTCTCGGAACCACAGACTTAGAAATCGCCAGCTCATATACAGTGCATAAAATATATTTATATATATACCCTTATACACCATTTAATAAAAAATATCACAAAAATTCTTCTAAGTCCCTAGGGAAGAGTGAAAGACGCGCACGTTCATTTTCAGAGCTCCTAGACCTTCCTATAAGAAGTTAGCCAAAAAGTAGCTTCGAAAAACGCTTAGGTTAAGTTTCAGAGTTGCTTCTAATGTACCAAAGCTGGACTTAGACATAATTTCACTCTCACAACATTATGGCTGGTTGGAGACAGTCCGAACCACAAGTACCGGGTCCATGGTTCTGGCCGTATACTGGGGGGACGGGGACGACTCCCATTAACCCCTGACTATACCGGGGATACGCTTATCACAATGCCTTTCTGGTCTGTGCTGAAGCAGGGCATTCTGGCAGCCAAGTGGCTTGACCTTTATTAGTGAGCCTGGTTACCCCCTCTCGGAACCACAGACTTAGAAATCGCCAGCTCATATACAGTGCATAAAATATATTTATATATATACCCTTATACACCATTTTAATAAAAAATATCACAAAATTCTTCTAAGTCCCTCGGGAAGAGTGAAAGACGCGCACGTTCATTTTCAGAGCTCCTAGACCTTCCTATAAGAAGTTAGCCAAAAAGTAGTTTCGAAAAACGCTTAGGTTAAGTTTCAGAGTTGCTTCTAATGTACCAAAGCTGGACTTAGACATAATTTCACTCTCACTACATTATGGCTGGTTGGAGACAGTCCGAACCACAAGTACCGGGTCCATGGTTCTGGCCGTATACTGGGGGGGCGGGGACGACTCCCATTAACCCCTGACTATACCGGGGATACGCTTATCACAATGCCTTTCTGGTCTGTGCTGAAGCACGGCATTCTGGCAGCCAAGTGGCTTGAACTTTATTAGTGAGCCTGGTTACCCCCTCTCGGAACCACAGACTTAGAAATCGCCAGCTCATATACAGTGCATAAAATATATTTATATATATACCCTTATACACCATTTAATAAAAAATATCACAAAATTCTTCTAAGTCCCTCGGGAAGAGTGAAAGACGCGCACGTTCATTTTCAGAGCTCCTAGACCTTCCTATAAGAAGTTAGCCAAAAAGTAGCTTCGAAAAACGCTTAGGTTAAGTTTCAGAGTTGCTTCTAATGTACCAAAGCTGGACTTAGACATAATTTCACTCTCACACCATTATGGCTGGTTGGAGATAGTCCGAACCACAAGTACCGGGTCCATGGTTCTGGCCGTATACTGGGGGGACGGGGACGACTCCCATTAACCCCTGACTATACCGGGGATACGCTTATCACAATGCCTTTCTGGTCTGTGCTGAAGCAGGGCATTCTGGCAGCCAAGTGGCTTGACCTTTATTAGTGAGCCTGGTTACCCCCTCTCGGAACCACAGACTTAGAAATCGCCAGCTCATATACAGTGCATAAAATATATTTATATATATACCCTTATACACCATTTTAATAAAAAATATCACAAACTTCTTCTAAGTCCCTCGGGAAGAGTGAAAGACGCGCACGTTCATTTTCAGAGCTCCTAGACCTTCCTATAAGAAGTTAGCCAAAAAGTAGCTTCGAAAAACGCTTAGGTTAAGTTTCAGAGTTGCTTCTAATGTACCAAAGCTGGACTTAGACATAATTTCACTCTCACAACATTATGGCTGGTTGGAGACAGTCCGAACCACAAGTACCGGGTCCATGGTTCTGGCCGTATACTGGGGGGACGGGGACGACTCCCATTAACCCCTGACTATACCGGGGTTACGCTTATCACAATGCCTTTCTGGTCTGTGCTGAAGCAGGGCATTCTAGCAGCCAAGTGGCTTGACCTTTATTACTGAGCCTGGTTACCCCCTCTCGGAACCACAGACTTAGAAATCGCCAGCTCATATACAGTGCATAAAATATATTTATATATATACCCTTATACACCATTTTAATAAAAAATATCACAAAATTCTTCTAAGTCCCTCGGGAAGAGTAAAAGACGCGCACGTTCATTTTCAGAGCTCCTAGACCTTCCTATAAGAAGTTAGCCAAAAAGTAGCTTCGAAAAACGCTTAGGTTAAGTTTCAGAGTTGCTTCTAATGTACCAAAGCTGGACTTAGACATAATTTCACTCTCACAACATTATGGCTGGTTGGAGAGAGTCCGAACCACAAGTACCGGGTCCATGGTTCTGGCCGTATACTGGGGGGACGGGGACGACTCCCATTAACCCCTGACTATACCGGGGATACGCTTATCACAATGCCTTTCTGGTCTGTGCTGAAGCAGGGCATTCTGGCAGCCAAGTGGCTTGACCTTTATTAGTGAGCCTGGTTACCCCCTCTCGGAACCACAGACTTAGAAATCGCCAGCTCATATACAGTGCATAAAATATATTTATATATATACCCTTATACACCATTTAATAAAAAATATCACAAAATTCTTCTAAGTCCCTCGGGAAGAGTGAAAGACGCGCACGTTCATTTTCAGAGCTCCTAGACCTTCCTATAAGAAGTTAGCCAAAAAGTAGCTTCGAAAAACGCTTAGGTTAAGTTTCAGAGTTGCTTCTAATGTACCAAAGCTGGACTTAGACATAATTTCACTCACAACATTATGGCTGGTTGGAGACAGTCCGAACCACAAGTACCGGGTCCATGGTTCTGGCCGTATACTGGGGGGGCGGGGACGACTCCCATTAACCCCTGACTATACCGGGGATACGCTTATCACAATGCCTTTCTGGTCTGTGCTGAAGCACGGCATTCTGGCAGCCAAGTGGCTTGACCTTTATTAGTGAGCCTGGTTACCCCCTCTCGGAACCACAGACTTAGAAATCGCCAGCTCATATACAGTGCATAAAATATATTTATATATATACCCTTATACACCATTTAATAAAAAATATCACAAAATTCTTCTAAGTCCCTCGGGAAGAGTGAAAGACGCGCACGTTCATTTTCAGAGCTCCTAGACCTTCCTATAAGAAGTTAGCCAAAAAGTAGCTTCGAAAAACGCTTAGGTTAAGTTTCAGAGTTGCTTCTAATGTACCAAAGCTGGACTTAGACATAATTTCACTCTCACAACATTATGGCTGGTTGGAGACAGTCCGAACCACAAGTACCGGGTCCATGGTTCTGGCCGTATACTGGGGGGACGGGGACGACTCCCATTAACCCCTGACTATACCGGGGATACGCTTATCACAATGCCTTTCTGGTCTGTGCTGAAGCAGGGCATTCTGGCAGCCAAGTGGCTTGACCTTTATTAGTGAGCCTGGTTACCCCCTCTCGGAACCACAGACTTAGAAATCGCCAGCTCATATACAGTGCATAAAATATATTTATATATATACCCTTATACACCATTTTAATAAAAAATATCACAAAATTCTTCTAAGTCCCTCGGGAAGAGTGAAAGACGCGCACGTTCATTTTCAGAGCTCCTAGACCTTCCTATAAGAAGTTAGCCAAAAAGTAGTTTCGAAAAACGCTTAGGTTAAGTTTCAGAGTTGCTTCTAATGTACCAAAGCTGGACTTAGACATAATTTCACTCTCACTACATTATGGCTGGTTGGAGACAGTCCGAACCACAAGTACCGGGTCCATGGTTCTGGCCGTATACTGGGGGGGCGGGGACGACTCCCATTAACCCCTGACTATACCGGGGATACGCTTATCACAATGCCTTTCTGGTCTGTGCTGAAGCACGGCATTCTGGCAGCCAAGTGGCTTGAACTTTATTAGTGAGCCTGGTTACCCCCTCTCGGAACCACAGACTTAGAAATCGCCAGCTCATATACAGTGCATAAAATATATTTATATATATACCCTTATACACCATTTAATAAAAAATATCACAAAATTCTTCTAAGTCCCTCGGGAAGAGTGAAAGACGCGCACGTTCATTTTCAGAGCTCCTAGACCTTCCTATAAGAAGTTAGCCAAAAAGTAGCTTCGAAAAACGCTTAGGTTAAGTTTCAGAGTTGCTTCTAATGTACCAAAGCTGGACTTAGACATAATTTCACTCTCACAACATTATGGCTGGTTGGAGAGAGTCCGAACCACAAGTACCGGGTCCATGGTTCTGGCCGTATACTGGGGGGACGGGGACGACTCCCATTAACCCCTGACTATACCGGGGATACGCTTATCACAATGCCTTTCTGGTCTGTGCTGAAGCAGGGCATTCTGGCAGCCAAGTGGCTTGACCTTTATTAGTGAGCCTGGTTACCCCCTCTCGGAACCACAGACTTAGAAATCGCCAGCTCATATACAGTGCATAAAATATATTTATATATATACCCTTATACACCATTTAATAAAAAATATCACAAAATTCTTCTAAGTCCCTCGGGAAGAGTGAAAGACGCGCACGTTCATTTTCAGAGCTCCTAGACCTTCCTATAAGAAGTTAGCCAAAAAGTAGCTTCGAAAAACGCTTAGGTTAAGTTTCAGAGTTGCTTCTAATGTACCAAAGCTGGACTTAGACATAATTTCACTCTCACAACATTATGGCTGGTTGGAGAGAGTCCGAACCACAAGTACCGGGTCCATGGTTCTGGCCGTATACTGGGGGGACGGGGACGACTCCCATTAACCCCTGACTATACCGGGGATACGCTTATCACAATGCCTTTCTGGTCTGTGCTGAAGCAGGGCATTCTGGCAGCCAAGTGGCTTGACCTTTATTAGTGAGCCTGGTTACCCCCTCTCGGAACCACAGACTTAGAAATCGCCAGCTCATATACAGTGCATAAAATATATTTATATATATACCCTTATACACCATTTAATAAAAAATATCACAAAATTCTTCTAAGTCCCTCGGGAAGAGTGAAAGACGCGCACGTTCATTTTCAGAGCTCCTAGACCTTCCTATAAGAAGTTAGCCAAAAAGTAGCTTCGAAAAACGCTTAGGTTAAGTTTCAGAGTTGCTTCTAATGTACCAAAGCTGGACTTAGACATAATTTCACTCTCACAACATTATGGCTGGTTGGAGAGAGTCCGAACCACAAGTACCGGGTCCATGGTTCTGGCCGTATACTGGGGGGACGGGGACGACTCCCATTAACCCCTGACTATACCGGGGATACGCTTATCACAATGCCTTTCTGGTCTGTGCTGAAGCAGGGCATTCTGGCAGCCAAGTGGCTTGACCTTTATTAGTGAGCCTGGTTACCCCCTCTCGGAACCACAGACTTAGAAATCGCCAGCTCATATACAGTGCATAAAATATATTTATATATATACCCTTATACACCATTTAATAAAAAATATCACAAAATTCTTCTAAGTCCCTCGGAAAGAGTGAAAGACGCGCACGTTCATTTTCAGAGCTCCTAGACCTTCCTATAAGAAGTTAGCCAAAAAGTAGCTTCGAAAAACGCTTAGGTTAAGTTTCAGAGTTGCTTCTAATGTTCCAAAGCTGGACTTAGACATAATTTCACTCACAACATTATGGCTGGTTGGAGACAGTCCGAACCACAAGTACCGGGTCCATGGTTCTGGCCGTATACTGGGGGGGCGGGGACGACTCCCATTAACCCCTGACTATACCGGGGATACGCTTATCACAATGCCTTTCTGGTCTGTGCTGAAGCACGGCATTCTGGCAGCCAAGTGGCTTGACCTTTATTAGTGAGCCTGGTTACCCCCTCTCGGAACCACAGACTTAGAAATCGCCAGCTCATATACAGTGCATAAAATATATTTATATATATACCCTTATACACCATTTAATAAAAAATATCACAAAATTCTTCTAAGTCCCTCGGGAAGAGTGAAAGACGCGCACGTTCATTTTCAGAGCTCCTAGACCTTCCTATAAGAAGTTAGCCAAAAAGTAGCTTCGAAAAACGCTTAGGTTAAGTTTCAGAGTTGCTTCTAATGTACCAAAGCTGGACTTAGACATAATTTCACTCTCACAACATTATGGCTGGTTGGAGACAGTCCGAACCACAAGTACCGGGTCCATGGTTCTGGCCGTATACTGGGGGGACGGGGACGACTCCCATTAACCCCTGACTATACCGGGGATACGCTTATCACAATGCCTTTCTGGTCTGTGCTGAAGCAGGGCATTCTGGCAGCCAAGTGGCTTGACCTTTATTAGTGAGCCTGGTTACCCCCTCTCGGAACCACAGACTTAGAAATCGCCAGCTCATATACAGTGCATAAAATATATTTATATATATACCCTTATACACCATTTTAATAAAAAATATCACAAAATTCTTCTAAGTCCCTCGGGAAGAGTGAAAGACGCGCACGTTCATTTTCAGAGCTCCTAGACCTTCCTATAAGAAGTTAGCCAAAAAGTAGTTTCGAAAAACGCTTAGGTTAAGTTTCAGAGTTGCTTCTAATGTACCAAAGCTGGACTTAGACATAATTTCACTCTCACTACATTATGGCTGGTTGGAGACAGTCCGAACCACAAGTACCGGGTCCATGGTTCTGGCCGTATACTGGGGGGGCGGGGACGACTCCCATTAACCCCTGACTATACCGGGGATACGCTTATCACAATGCCTTTCTGGTCTGTGCTGAAGCACGGCATTCTGGCAGCCAAGTGGCTTGAACTTTATTAGTGAGCCTGGTTACCCCCTCTCGGAACCACAGACTTAGAAATCGCCAGCTCATATACAGTGCATAAAATATATTTATATATATACCCTTATACACCATTTAATAAAAAATATCACAAAATTCTTCTAAGTCCCTCGGGAAGAGTGAAAGACGCGCACGTTCATTTTCAGAGCTCCTAGACCTTCCTATAAGAAGTTAGCCAAAAAGTAGCTTCGAAAAACGCTTAGGTTAAGTTTCAGAGTTGCTTCTAATGTACCAAAGCTGGACTTAGACATAATTTCACTCTCACAACATTATGGCTGGTTGGAGAGAGTCCGAACCACAAGTACCGGGTCCATGGTTCTGGCCGTATACTGGGGGGACGGGGACGACTCCCATTAACCCCTGACTATACCGGGGATACGCTTATCACAATGCCTTTCTGGTCTGTGCTGAAGCAGGGCATTCTGGCAGCCAAGTGGCTTGACCTTTATTAGTGAGCCTGGTTACCCCCTCTCGGAACCACAGACTTAGAAATCGCCAGCTCATATACAGTGCATAAAATATATTTATATATATACCCTTATACACCATTTAATAAAAAATATCACAAAATTCTTCTAAGTCCCTCGGGAAGAGTGAAAGACGCGCACGTTCATTTTCAGAGCTCCTAGACCTTCCTATAAGAAGTTAGCCAAAAAGTAGCTTCGAAAAACGCTTAGGTTAAGTTTCAGAGTTGCTTCTAATGTACCAAAGCTGGACTTAGACATAATTTCACTCTCACAACATTATGGCTGGTTGGAGAGAGTCCGAACCACAAGTACCGGGTCCATGGTTCTGGCCGTATACTGGGGGGACGGGGACGACTCCCATTAACCCCTGACTATACCGGGGATACGCTTATCACAATGCCTTTCTGGTCTGTGCTGAAGCAGGGCATTCTGGCAGCCAAGTGGCTTGACCTTTATTAGTGAGCCTGGTTACCCCCTCTCGGAACCACAGACTTAGAAATCGCCAGCTCATATACAGTGCATAAAATATATTTATATATATATACCCTTATACACCATTTAATAAAAAATATCACAAAATTCTTCTAAGTCCCTCGGAAAGAGTGAAAGACGCGCACGTTCATTTTCAGAGCTCCTAGACCTTCCTATAAGAAGTTAGCCAAAAAGTAGCTTCGAAAAACGCTTAGGTTAAGTTTCAGAGTTGCTTCTAATGTTCCAAAGCTGGACTTAGACATAATTTCACTCACAACATTATGGCTGGTTGGAGACAGTCCGAACCACAAGTACCGGGTCCATGGTTCTGGCCGTATACTGGGGGGGCGGGGACGACTCCCATTAACCCCTGACTATACCGGGGATACGCTTATCACAATGCCTTTCTGGTCTGTGCTGAAGCACGGCATTCTGGCAGCCAAGTGGCTTGACCTTTATTAGTGAGCCTGGTTACCCCCTCTCGGAACCACAGACTTAGAAATCGCCAGCTCATATACAGTGCATAAAATATATTTATATATATACCCTTATACACCATTTAATAAAAAATATCACAAAATTCTTCTAAGTCCCTCGGGAAGAGTGAAAGACGCGCACGTTCATTTTCAGAGCTCCTAGACCTTCCTATAAGAAGTTAGCCAAAAAGTAGCTTCGAAAAACGCTTAGGTTAAGTTTCAGAGTTGCTTCTAATGTACCAAAGCTGGACTTAGACATAATTTCACTCTCACAACATTATGGCTGGTTGGAGAGAGTCCGAACCACAAGTACCGGGTCCATGGTTCTGGCCGTATACTGGGGGGACGGGGACGACTCCCATTAACCCCTGACTATACCGGGGATACGCTTATCACAATGCCTTTCTGGTCTGTGCTGAAGCAGGGCATTCTGGCAGCCAAGTGGCTTGACCTTTATTAGTGAGCCTGGTTACCCCCTCTCGGAACCACAGACTTAGAAATCGCCAGCTCATATACAGTGCATAAAATATATTTATATATATACCCTTATACACCATTTAATAAAAAATATCACAAAAATTCTTCTAAGTCCCTAGGGAAGAGTGAAAGACGCGCACGTTCATTTTCAGAGCTCCTAGACCTTCCTATAAGAAGTTAGCCAAAAAGTAGCTTCGAAAAACGCTTAGGTTAAGTTTCAGAGTTGCTTCTAATGTACCAAAGCTGGACTTAGACATAATTTCACTCTCACAACATTATGGCTGGTTGGAGACAGTCCGAACCACAAGTACCGGGTCCATGGTTCTGGCCGTATACTGGGGGGACGGGGACGACTCCCATTAACCCCTGACTATACCGGGGATACGCTTATCACAATGCCTTTCTGGTCTGTGCTGAAGCAGGGCATTCTGGCAGCCAAGTGGCTTGACCTTTATTAGTGAGCCTGGTTACCCCCTCTCGGAACCACAGACTTAGAAATCGCCAGCTCATATACAGTGCATAAAATATATTTATATATATACCCTTATACACCATTTTAATAAAAAATATCACAAAATTCTTCTAAGTCCCTCGGGAAGAGTGAAAGACGCGCACGTTCATTTTCAGAGCTCCTAGACCTTCCTATAAGAAGTTAGCCAAAAAGTAGTTTCGAAAAACGCTTAGGTTAAGTTTCAGAGTTGCTTCTAATGTACCAAAGCTGGACTTAGACATAATTTCACTCTCACTACATTATGGCTGGTTGGAGACAGTCCGAACCACAAGTACCGGGTCCATGGTTCTGGCCGTATACTGGGGGGGCGGGGACGACTCCCATTAACCCCTGACTATACCGGGGATACGCTTATCACAATGCCTTTCTGGTCTGTGCTGAAGCACGGCATTCTGGCAGCCAAGTGGCTTGAACTTTATTAGTGAGCCTGGTTACCCCCTCTCGGAACCACAGACTTAGAAATCGCCAGCTCATATACAGTGCATAAAATATATTTATATATATACCCTTATACACCATTTAATAAAAAATATCACAAAATTCTTCTAAGTCCCTCGGGAAGAGTGAAAGACGCGCACGTTCATTTTCAGAGCTCCTAGACCTTCCTATAAGAAGTTAGCCAAAAAGTAGCTTCGAAAAACGCTTAGGTTAAGTTTCAGAGTTGCTTCTAATGTACCAAAGCTGGACTTAGACATAATTTCACTCTCACACCATTATGGCTGGTTGGAGATAGTCCGAACCACAAGTACCGGGTCCATGGTTCTGGCCGTATACTGGGGGGACGGGGACGACTCCCATTAACCCCTGACTATACCGGGGATACGCTTATCACAATGCCTTTCTGGTCTGTGCTGAAGCAGGGCATTCTGGCAGCCAAGTGGCTTGACCTTTATTAGTGAGCCTGGTTACCCCCTCTCGGAACCACAGACTTAGAAATCGCCAGCTCATATACAGTGCATAAAATATATTTATATATATACCCTTATACACCATTTTAATAAAAAATATCACAAACTTCTTCTAAGTCCCTCGGGAAGAGTGAAAGACGCGCACGTTCATTTTCAGAGCTCCTAGACCTTCCTATAAGAAGTTAGCCAAAAAGTAGCTTCGAAAAACGCTTAGGTTAAGTTTCAGAGTTGCTTCTAATGTACCAAAGCTGGACTTAGACATAATTTCACTCTCACAACATTATGGCTGGTTGGAGACAGTCCGAACCACAAGTACCGGGTCCATGGTTCTGGCCGTATACTGGGGGGACGGGGACGACTCCCATTAACCCCTGACTATACCGGGGTTACGCTTATCACAATGCCTTTCTGGTCTGTGCTGAAGCAGGGCATTCTAGCAGCCAAGTGGCTTGACCTTTATTAGTGAGCCTGGTTACCCCCTCTCGGAACCACAGACTTAGAAATCGCCAGCTCATATACAGTGCATAAAATATATTTATATATATACCCTTATACACCATTTTAATAAAAAATATCACAAAATTCTTCTAAGTCCCTCGGGAAGAGTAAAAGACGCGCACGTTCATTTTCAGAGCTCCTAGACCTTCCTATAAGAAGTTAGCCAAAAAGTAGCTTCGAAAAACGCTTAGGTTAAGTTTCAGAGTTGCTTCTAATGTACCAAAGCTGGACTTAGACATAATTTCACTCTCACAACATTATGGCTGGTTGGAGAGAGTCCGAACCACAAGTACCGGGTCCATGGTTCTGGCCGTATACTGGGGGGACGGGGACGACTCCCATTAACCCCTGACTATACCGGGGATACGCTTATCACAATGCCTTTCTGGTCTGTGCTGAAGCAGGGCATTCTGGCAGCCAAGTGGCTTGACCTTTATTAGTGAGCCTGGTTACCCCCTCTCGGAACCACAGACTTAGAAATCGCCAGCTCATATACAGTGCATAAAATATATTTATATATATACCCTTATACACCATTTAATAAAAAATATCACAAAATTCTTCTAAGTCCCTCGGGAAGAGTGAAAGACGCGCACGTTCATTTTCAGAGCTCCTAGACCTTCCTATAAGAAGTTAGCCAAAAAGTAGCTTCGAAAAACGCTTAGGTTAAGTTTCAGAGTTGCTTCTAATGTACCAAAGCTGGACTTAGACATAATTTCACTCTCACAACATTATGGCTGGTTGGAGAGAGTCCGAACCACAAGTACCGGGTCCATGGTTCTGGCCGTATACTGGGGGGACGGGGACGACTCCCATTAACCCCTGACTATACCGGGGATACGCTTATCACAATGCCTTTCTGGTCTGTGCTGAAGCAGGGCATTCTGGCAGCCAAGTGGCTTGACCTTTATTAGTGAGCCTGGTTACCCCCTCTCGGAACCACAGACTTAGAAATCGCCAGCTCATATACAGTGCATAAAATATATTTATATATATACCCTTATACACCATTTTAATAAAAAATATCACAAACTTCTTCTAAGTCCCTCGGGAAGAGTGAAAGACGCGCACGTTCATTTTCAGAGCTCCTAGACCTTCCTATAAGAAGTTAGCCAAAAAGTAGCTTCGAAAAACGCTTAGGTTAAGTTTCAGAGTTGCTTCTAATGTACCAAAGCTGGACTTAGACATAATTTCACTCTCACAACATTATGGCTGGTTGGAGACAGTCCGAACCACAAGTACCGGGTCCATGGTTCTGGCCGTATACTGGGGGGACGGGGACGACTCCCATTAACCCCTGACTATACCGGGGT
Organism: Ascaphus truei; assembly: GCF_040206685.1. Lineage (NCBI taxonomy): Eukaryota > Metazoa > Chordata > Amphibia > Anura > Ascaphidae > Ascaphus > Ascaphus truei. Next base: position 1,074,075 of record NW_027454017.1, read on the forward strand.
TACGCTTATCACAATGCCTTTCTGGTCTGTGCTGAAGCAGGGCATTCTAGCAGCCAAGTGGCTTGACCTTTATTAGTGAGCCTGGTTACCCCCTCTCGGAACCACAGACTTAGAAATCGCCAGCTCATATACAGTGCATAAAATATATTTATATATATACCCTTATACACCATTTTAATAAAAAATATCACAAAATTCTTCTAAGTCCCTCGGGAAGAGTAAAAGACGCGCACGTTCATTTTCAGAGCTCCTAGACCTTCCTATAAGAAGTTAGCCAAAAAGTAGCTTCGAAAAACGCTTAGGTTAAGTTTCAGAGTTGCTTCTAATGTACCAAAGCTGGACTTAGACATAATTTCACTCTCACAACATTATGGCTGGTTGGAGAGAGTCCGAACCACAAGTACCGGGTCCATGGTTCTGGCCGTATACTGGGGGGACGGGGACGACTCCCATTAACCCCTGACTATACCGGGGATACGCTTATCACAATGCCTTTCTGGTCTGTGCTGAAGCAGGGCATTCTGGCAGCCAAGTGGCTTGACCTTTATTAGTGAGCCTGGTTACCCCCTCTCGGAACCACAGACTTAGAAATCGCCAGCTCATATACAGTGCATAAAATATATTTATATATATACCCTTATACACCATTTAATAAAAAATATCACAAAATTCTTCTAAGTCCCTCGGGAAGAGTGAAAGACGCGCACGTTCATTTTCAGAGCTCCTAGACCTTCCTATAAGAAGTTAGCCAAAAAGTAGCTTCGAAAAACGCTTAGGTTAAGTTTCAGAGTTGCTTCTAATGTACCAAAGCTGGACTTAGACATAATTTCACTCTCACAACATTATGGCTGGTTGGAGACAGTCCGAACCACAAGTACCGGGTCCATGGTTCTGGCCGTATACTGGGGGGACGGGGACGACTCCCATTAACCCCTGACTATACCGGGGATACGCTTATCACAATGCCTTTCTGGTCTGTGCTGAAGCAGGGCATTCTGGCAGCCAAGTGGCTTGACCTTTATTAGTGAGCCTGGTTACCCCCTCTCGGAACCACAGACTTAGAAATCGCCAGCTCATATACAGTGCATAAAATATATTTATATATATACCCTTATACACCATTTAATAAAAAATATCACAAAATTCTTCTAAGTCCCTCGGGAAGAGTGAAAGACGCGCACGTTCATTTTCAGAGCTCCTAGACCTTCCTATAAGAAGTTAGCCAAAAAGTAGCTTCGAAAAACGCTTAGGTTAAGTTTCAGAGTTGCTTCTAATGTACCAAAGCTGGACTTAGACATAATTTCACTCTCACAACATTATGGCTGGTTGGAGACAGTCCGAACCACAAGTACCGGGTCCATGGTTCTGGCCGTATACTGGGGGGGCGGGGACGACTCCCATTAACCCCTGACTATACCGGGGATACGCTTATCACAATGCCTTTCTGGTCTGTGCTGAAGCACGGCATTCTGGCAGCCAAGTGGCTTGACCTTAATTAGTGAGCCTGGTTACCCCCTCTCGGAACCACAGACTTAGAAATCGCCAGCTCATACAGTATACAGTGCATAAAATATATTTATATATATACCCTTATACACCATTTAATAAAAAATATCACAAAATTCTTCTAAGTCCCTCGGGAAGAGTGAAAGACGCGCACGTTCATTTTCAGAGCTCCTAGACCTTCCTATAAGAAGTTAGCCAAAAAGTAGCTTCGAAAAACGCTTAGGTTAAGTTTCAGAGTTGCTTCTAATGTACCAAAGCTGGACTTAGACACAATTTCACTCTCACAACATTATGGCTGGTTGGAGAGAGTCCGAACCACAAGTACCGGGTCCATGGTTCTGGCCGTATACTGGGGGGACGGGGACGACTCCCATTAACCCCTGACTATACCGGGGATACGCTTATCACAATGCCTTTCTGGTCTGTGCTGAAGCAGGGCATTCTGGCAGCCAAGTGGCTTGACCTTTATTAGTGAGCCTGGTTACCCCCTCTCGGAACCACAGACTTAGAAATCGCCAGCTCATATACAGTGCATAAAATATATTTATATATATACCCTTATACACCATTTAATAAAAAATATCACAAAATTCTTCTAAGTCCCTCGGGAAGAGTGAAAGACGCGCACGTTCATTTTCAGAGCTCCTAGACCTTCCTATAAGAAGTTAGCCAAAAAGTAGCTTCGAAAAACGCTTAGGTTAAGTTTCAGAGTTGCTTCTAATGTACCAAAGCTGGACTTAGACATAATTTCACTCTCACAACATTATGGCTGGTTGGAGACAGTCCGAACCACAAGTACCGGGTCCATGGTTCTGGCCGTATACTGGGGGGGCGGGGACGACTCCCATTAACCCCTGACTATACCGGGGATACGCTTATCACAATGCCTTTCTGGTCTGTGCTGAAGCAGGGCATTCTGGCAGCCAAGTGGCTTGACCTTTATTAGTGAGCCTGGTTACCCCCTCTCGGAACCACAGACTTAGAAATCGCCAGCTCATATACAGTGCATAAAATATATTTATATATATACCCTTATACACCATTTAATAAAAAATATCACAAAATTCTTCTAAGTCCCTCGGGAAGAGTGAAAGACGCGCACGTTCATTTTCAGAGCTCCTAGACCTTCCTATAAGAAGTTAGCCAAAAAGTAGCTTCGAAAAACGCTTAGGTTAAGTTTCAGAGTTGCTTCTAATGTACCAAAGCTGGACTTAGACATAATTTCACTCTCACAACATTATGGCTGGTTGGAGACAGTCCGAACCACAAGTACCGGGTCCATGGTTCTGGCCGTATACTGGGGGGGCGGGGACGACTCCCATTAACCCCTGACTATACCGGGGATACGCTTATCACAATGCCTTTCTGGTCTGTGCTGAAGCACGGCATTCTGGCAGCCAAGTGGCTTGACCTTTATTAGTGAGCCTGGTTACCCCCTCTCGGAACCACAGACTTAGAAATCGCCAGCTCATATACAGTGCATAAAATATATTTATATATATACCCTTATACACCATTTAATAAAAAATATCACAAAATTCTTCTAAGTCCCTCGGGAAGAGTGAAAGACGCGCACGTTCATTTTCAGAGCTCCTAGACCTTCCTATAAGAAGTTAGCCAAAAAGTAGCTTCGAAAAACGCTTAGGTTAAGTTTCAGAGTTGCTTCTAATGTACCAAAGCTGGACTTAGACATAATTTCACTCTCACAACATTATGGCTGGTTGGAGAGAGTCCGAACCACAAGTACCGGGTCCATGGTTCTGGCCGTATACTGGGGGGACGGGGACGACTCCCATTAACCCCTGACTATACCGGGGATACGCTTATCACAATGCCTTTCTGGTCTGTGCTGAAGCAGGGCATTCTGGCAGCCAAGTGGCTTGACCTTTATTAGTGAGCCTGGTTACCCCCTCTCGGAACCACAGACTTAGAAATCGCCAGCTCATATACAGTGCATAAAATATATTTATATATATACCCTTATACACCATTTAATAAAAAATATCACAAAATTCTTCTAAGTCCCTCGGAAAGAGTGAAAGACGCGCACGTTCATTTTCAGAGCTCCTAGACCTTCCTATAAGAAGTTAGCCAAAAAGTAGCTTCGAAAAACGCTTAGGTTAAGTTTCAGAGTTGCTTCTAATGTACCAAAGCTGGACTTAGACATAATTTCACTCTCACAACATTATGGCTGGTTGGAGACAGTCCGAACCACAAGTACCGGGTCCATGGTTCTGGCCGTATACTGGGGGGGCGGGGACGACTCCCATTAACCCCTGACTATACCGGGGATACGCTTATCACAATGCCTTTCTGGTCTGTGCTGAAGCACGGCATTCTGGCAGCCAAGTGGCTTGACCTTTATTAGTGAGCCTGGTTACCCCCTCTCGGAACCACAGACTTAGAAATCGCCAGCTCATATACAGTGCATAAAATATATTTATATATATACCCTTATACACCATTTAATAAAAAATATCACAAAATTCTTCTAAGTCCCTCGGGAAGAGTGAAAGACGCGCACGTTCATTTTCAGAGCTCCTAGACCTTCCTATAAGAAGTTAGCCAAAAAGTAGCTTCGAAAAACGCTTAGGTTAAGTTTCAGAGTTGCTTCTAATGTACCAAAGCTGGACTTAGACATAATTTCACTCTCACAACATTATGGCTGGTTGGAGACAGTCCGAACCACAAGTACCGGGTCCATGGTTCTGGCCGTATACTGGGGGGACGGGGACGACTCCCATTAACCCCTGACTATACCGGGGATACGCTTATCACAATGCCTTTCTGGTCTGTGCTGAAGCAGGGCATTCTGGCAGCCAAGTGGCTTGACCTTTATTAGTGAGCCTGGTTACCCCCTCTCGGAACCACAGACTTAGAAATCGCCAGCTCATATACAGTGCATAAAATATATTTATATATATACCCTTATACACCATTTAATAAAAAATATCACAAAAATTCTTCTAAGTCCCTAGGGAAGAGTGAAAGACGCGCACGTTCATTTTCAGAGCTCCTAGACCTTCCTATAAGAAGTTAGCCAAAAAGTAGCTTCGAAAAACGCTTAGGTTAAGTTTCAGAGTTGCTTCTAATGTACCAAAGCTGGACTTAGACATAATTTCACTCTCACAACATTATGGCTGGTTGGAGACAGTCCGAACCACAAGTACCGGGTCCATGGTTCTGGCCGTATACTGGGGGGACGGGGACGACTCCCATTAACCCCTGACTATACCGGGGATACGCTTATCACAATGCCTTTCTGGTCTGTGCTGAAGCAGGGCATTCTGGCAGCCAAGTGGCTTGACCTTTATTAGTGAGCCTGGTTACCCCCTCTCGGAACCACAGACTTAGAAATCGCCAGCTCATATACAGTGCATAAAATATATTTATATATATACCCTTATACACCATTTTAATAAAAAATATCACAAAATTCTTCTAAGTCCCTCGGGAAGAGTGAAAGACGCGCACGTTCATTTTCAGAGCTCCTAGACCTTCCTATAAGAAGTTAGCCAAAAAGTAGCTTCGAAAAACGCTTAGGTTAAGTTTCAGAGTTGCTTCTAATGTACCAAAGCTGGACTTAGACATAATTTCACTCTCACTACATTATGGCTGGTTGGAGACAGTCCGAACCACAAGTACCGGGTCCATGGTTCTGGCCGTATACTGGGGGGGCGGGGACGACTCCCATTAACCCCTGACTATACCGGGGATACGCTTATCACAATGCCTTTCTGGTCTGTGCTGAAGCACGGCATTCTGGCAGCCAAGTGGCTTGAACTTTATTAGTGAGCCTGGTTACCCCCTCTCGGAACCACAGACTTAGAAATCGCCAGCTCATATACAGTGCATAAAATATATTTATATATATACCCTTATACACCATTTAATAAAAAATATCACAAAATTCTTCTAAGTCCCTCGGGAAGAGTGAAAGACGCGCACGTTCATTTTCAGAGCTCCTAGACCTTCCTATAAGAAGTTAGCCAAAAAGTAGCTTCGAAAAACGCTTAGGTTAAGTTTCAGAGTTGCTTCTAATGTACCAAAGCTGGACTTAGACATAATTTCACTCTCACACCATTATGGCTGGTTGGAGATAGTCCGAACCACAAGTACCGGGTCCATGGTTCTGGCCGTATACTGGGGGGACGGGGACGACTCCCATTAACCCCTGACTATACCGGGGATACGCTTATCACAATGCCTTTCTGGTCTGTGCTGAAGCAGGGCATTCTGGCAGCCAAGTGGCTTGACCTTTATTAGTGAGCCTGGTTACCCCCTCTCGGAACCACAGACTTAGAAATCGCCAGCTCATATACAGTGCATAAAATATATTTATATATATACCCTTATACACCATTTTAATAAAAAATATCACAAACTTCTTCTAAGTCCCTCGGGAAGAGTGAAAGACGCGCACGTTCATTTTCAGAGCTCCTAGACCTTCCTATAAGAAGTTAGCCAAAAAGTAGCTTCGAAAAACGCTTAGGTTAAGTTTCAGAGTTGCTTCTAATGTACCAAAGCTGGACTTAGACATAATTTCACTCTCACAACATTATGGCTGGTTGGAGACAGTCCGAACCACAAGTACCGGGTCCATGGTTCTGGCCGTATACTGGGGGGACGGGGACGACTCCCATTAACCCCTGACTATACCGGGGTTACGCTTATCACAATGCCTTTCTGGTCTGTGCTGAAGCAGGGCATTCTAGCAGCCAAGTGGCTTGACCTTTATTAGTGAGCCTGGTTACCCCCTCTCGGAACCACAGACTTAGAAATCGCCAGCTCATATACAGTGCATAAAATATATTTATATATATACCCTTATACACCATTTTAATAAAAAATATCACAAAATTCTTCTAAGTCCCTCGGGAAGAGTAAAAGACGCGCACGTTCATTTTCAGAGCTCCTAGACCTTCCTATAAGAAGTTAGCCAAAAAGTAGCTTCGAAAAACGCTTAGGTTAAGTTTCAGAGTTGCTTCTAATGTACCAAAGCTGGACTTAGACATAATTTCACTCTCACAACATTATGGCTGGTTGGAGACAGTCCGAACCACAAGTACCGGGTCCATGGTTCTGGCCGTATACTGGGGGGACGGGGACGACTCCCATTAACCCCTGACTATACCGGGGATACGCTTATCACAATGCCTTTCTGGTCTGTGCTGAAGCAGGGCATTCTGGCAGCCAAGTGGCTTGACCTTTATTAGTGAGCCTGGTTACCCCCTCTCGGAACCACAGACTTAGAAATGGCCAGCTCATATACAGTGCATAAAATATATTTATATATATATACCCTTATACACCATTTTAATAAAAAATATCACAAAATTCTTCTAAGTCCCTCGGGAAGAGTGAAAGACGCGCACGTTCATTTTCAGAGCTCCTAGACCTTCCTATAAGAAGTTAGCCAAAAAGTAGCTTCGAAAAACGCTTAGGTTAAGTTTCAGAGTTGCTTCTAATGTACCAAAGCTGGACTTAGACATAATTTCACTCTCACAACATTATGGCTGGTTGGAGACAGTCCGAACCACAAGTACCGGGTCCATGGTTCTGGCCATATACTGGGGGGACGGGGACGACTCCCATTAACCCCTGACTATACCGGGGATACGCTTATCACAATGCCTTTCTGGTCTGTGCTGAAGCAGGGCATTCTGGCAGCCAAGTGGCTTGACCTTTATTAGTGAGCCTGGTTACCCCCTCTCGGAACCACAGAATTAGAAATCGCCAGCTCATATACAGTGCATAAAATATATTTATATATATACCCTTATACACCATTTTAATAAAAAATATCACAAACTTCTTCTAAGTCCCTCGGGAAGAGTGAAAGACGCGTACGTTCATTTTCAGAGCTCCTAGACCTTCCTATAAGAAGTTAGCCAAAAAGTAGCTTCGAAAAACGCTTAGGTTAAGTTTCAGAGTTGCTTCTAATGTACCAAAGCTGGACTTAGACATAATTTCACTCTCACAACATTATGGCTGGTTGGAGACAGTCCGAACCACAAGTACCGGGTCCATGGTTCTGGCCGTATACTGGGGGGACGGGGACGACTCCCATTAACCCCTGACTATACCGGGGTTACGCTTATCACAATGCCTTTCTGGTCTGTGCTGAAGCAGGGCATTCTAGCAGCCAAGTGGCTTGACCTTTATTAGTGAGCCTGGTTACCCCCTCTCGGAACCACAGACTTAGAAATCGCCAGCTCATATACAGTGCATAAAATATATTTATATATATACCCTTATACACCATTTTAATAAAAAATATCACAAAATTCTTCTAAGTCCCTCGGGAAGAGTAAAAGACGCGCACGTTCATTTTCAGAGCTCCTAGACCTTCCTATAAGAAGTTAGCCAAAAAGTAGCTTCGAAAAACGCTTAGGTTAAGTTTCAGAGTTGCTTCTAATGTACCAAAGCTGGACTTAGACATAATTTCACTCTCACAACATTATGGCTGGTTGGAGACAGTCCGAACCACAAGTACCGGGTCCATGGTTCTGGCCGTATACTGGGGGGACGGGGACGACTCCCATTAACCCCTGACTATACCGGGGATACGCTTATCACAATGCCTTTCTGGTCTGTGCTGAAGCAGGGCATTCTGGCAGCCAAGTGGCTTGACCTTTATTAGTGAGCCTGGTTACCCCCTCTCGGAACCACAGACTTAGAAATGGCCAGCTCATATACAGTGCATAAAATATATTTATATATATACCCTTATACACCATTTTAATAAAAAATATCACAAAATTCTTCTAAGTCCCTCGGGAAGAGTGAAAGACGCGCACGTTCATTTTCAGAGCTCCTAGACCTTCCTATAAGAAGTTAGCCAAAAAGTAGCTTCGAAAAACGCTTAGGTTAAGTTTCAGAGTTGCTTCTAATGTACCAAAGCTGGACTTAGACATAATTTCACTCTCACAACATTATGGCTGGTTGGAGACAGTCCGAACCACAAGTACCGGGTCCATGGTTCTGGCCGTATACTGGGGGGACGGGGACGACTCCCATTAACCCCTGACTATACCGGGGATACGCTTATCACAATGCCTTTCTGGTCTGTGCTGAAGCAGGGCATTCTGGCAGCCAAGTGGCTTGACCTTTATTAGTGAGCCTGGTTACCCCCTCTCGGAACCACAGACTTAGAAATCGCCAGCTCATATACAGTGCATAAAATATATTTATATATATACCCTTATACACCATTTTAATAAAAAATATCACAAAATTCTTCTAAGTCCCTCGGGAAGAGTGAAAGACGCGCACGTTCATTTTCAGAGCTCCTAGACCTTCCTATAAGAAGTTAGCCAAAAAGTAGCTTCGAAAAACGCTTAGGTTAAGTTTCAGAGTTGCTTCTAATGTACCAAAGCTGGACTTAGACATAATTTCACTCTCACTACATTATGGCTGGTTGGAGACAGTCCGAACCACAAGTACCGGGTCCATGGTTCTGGCCGTATACTGGGGGGGCGGGGACGACTCCCATTAACCCCTGACTATACCGGGGATACGCTTATCACAATGCCTTTCTGGTCTGTGCTGAAGCACGGCATTCTGGCAGCCAAGTGGCTTGAACTTTATTAGTGAGCCTGGTTACCCCCTCTCGGAACCACAGACTTAGAAATCGCCAGCTCATATACAGTGCATAAAATATATTTATATATATACCCTTATACACCATTTAATAAAAAATATCACAAAATTCTTCTAAGTCCCTCGGGAAGAGTGAAAGACGCGCACGTTCATTTTCAGAGCTCCTAGACCTTCCTATAAGAAGTTAGCCAAAAAGTAGCTTCGAAAAACGCTTAGGTTAAGTTTCAGAGTTGCTTCTAATGTACCAAAGCTGGACTTAGACATAATTTCACTCTCACAACATTATGGCTGGTTGGAGACAGTCCGAACCACAAGTACCGGGTCCATGGTTCTGGCCGTATACTGGGGGGACGGGGACGACTCCCATTAACCCCTGACTATACCGGGGATACGCTTATCACAATGCCTTTCTGGTCTGTGCTGAAGCAGGGCATTCTAGCAGCCAAGTGGCTTGACCTTTATTAGTGAGCCTGGTTACCCCCTCTCGGAACCACAGACTTAGAAATCGCCAGCTCATATACAGTGCATAAAATATATTTATATATATACCCTTATACACCATTTTAATAAAAAATATCACAAAATTCTTCTAAGTCCCTCGGGAAGAGTAAAAGACGCGCACGTTCATTTTCAGAGCTCCTAGACCTTCCTATAAGAAGTTAGCCAAAAAGTAGCTTCGAAAAACGCTTAGGTTAAGTTTCAGAGTTGCTTCTAATGTACCAAAGCTGGACTTAGACATAATTTCACTCTCACAACATTATGGCTGGTTGGAGACAGTCCGAACCACAAGTACCGGGTCCATGGTTCTGGCCGTATACTGGGGGGACGGGGACGACTCCCATTAACCCCTGACTATACCGGGGATACGCTTATCACAATGCCTTTCTGGTCTGTGCTGAAGCAGGGCATTCTGGCAGCCAAGTGGCTTGACCTTTATTAGTGAGCCTGGTTACCCCCTCTCGGAACCACAGACTTAGAAATCGCCAGCTCATATACAGTGCATAAAATATATTTATATATATACCCTTATACACCATTTAATAAAAAATATCACAAAATTCTTCTAAGTCCCTCGGGAAGAGTGAAAGACGCGCACGTTCATTTTCAGAGCTCCTAGACCTTCCTATAAGAAGTTAGCCAAAAAGTAGCTTCGAAAAACGCTTAGGTTAAGTTTCAGAGTTGCTTCTAATGTACCAAAGCTGGACTTAGACATAATTTCACTCTCACACCATTATGGCTGGTTGGAGATAGTCCGAACCACAAGTACCGGGTCCATGGTTCTGGCCGTATACTGGGGGGACGGGGACGACTCCCATTAACCCCTGACTATACCGGGGATACGCTTATCACAATGCCTTTCTGGTCTGTGCTGAAGCAGGGCATTCTGGCAGCCAAGTGGCTTGACCTTTATTAGTGAGCCTGGTTACCCCCTCTCGGAACCACAGACTTAGAAATCGCCAGCTCATATACAGTGCATAAAATATATTTATATATATACCCTTATACACCATTTTAATAAAAAATATCACAAACTTCTTCTAAGTCCCTCGGGAAGAGTGAAAGACGCGCACGTTCATTTTCAGAGCTCCTAGACCTTCCTATAAGAAGTTAGCCAAAAAGTAGCTTCGAAAAACGCTTAGGTTAAGTTTCAGAGTTGCTTCTAATGTACCAAAGCTGGACTTAGACATAATTTCACTCTCACAACATTATGGCTGGTTGGAGACAGTCCGAACCACAAGTACCGGGTCCATGGTTCTGGCCGTATACTGGGGGGACGGGGACGACTCCCATTAACCCCTGACTATACCGGGGTTACGCTTATCACAATGCCTTTCTGGTCTGTGCTGAAGCAGGGCATTCTAGCAGCCAAGTGGCTTGACCTTTATTAGTGAGCCTGGTTACCCCCTCTCGGAACCACAGACTTAGAAATCGCCAGCTCATATACAGTGCATAAAATATATTTATATATATACCCTTATACACCATTTTAATAAAAAATATCACAAAATTCTTCTAAGTCCCTCGGGAAGAGTAAAAGACGCGCACGTTCATTTTCAGAGCTCCTAGACCTTCCTATAAGAAGTTAGCCAAAAAGTAGCTTCGAAAAACGCTTAGGTTAAGTTTCAGAGTTGCTTCTAATGTACCAAAGCTGGACTTAGACATAATTTCACTCTCACAACATTATGGCTGGTTGGAGACAGTCCGAACCACAAGTACCGGGTCCATGGTTCTGGCCGTATACTGGGGGGACGGGGACGACTCCCATTAACCCCTGACTATACCGGGGATACGCTTATCACAATGCCTTTCTGGTCTGTGCTGAAGCAGGGCATTCTGGCAGCCAAGTGGCTTGACCTTTATTAGTGAGCCTGGTTACCCCCTCTCGGAACCACAGACTTAGAAATGGCCAGCTCATATACAGTGCATAAAATATATTTATATATATACCCTTATACACCATTTTAATAAAAAATATCACAAAATTCTTCTAAGTCCCTCGGGAAGAGTGAAAGACGCGCACGTTCATTTTCAGAGCTCCTAGACCTTCCTATAAGAAGTTAGCCAAAAAGTAGCTTCGAAAAACGCTTAGGTTAAGTTTCAGAGTTGCTTCTAATGTACCAAAGCTGGACTTAGACATAATTTCACTCTCACAACATTATGGCTGGTTGGAGACAGTCCGAACCACAAGTACCGGGTCCATGGTTCTGGCCGTATACTGGGGGGACGGGGACGACTCCCATTAACCCCTGACTATACCGGGGATACGCTTATCACAATGCCTTTCTGGTCTGTGCTGAAGCAGGGCATTCTGGCAGCCAAGTGGCTTGACCTTTATTAGTGAGCCTGGTTACCCCCTCTCGGAACCACAGAATTAGAAATCGCCAGCTCATATACAGTGCATAAAATATATTTATATATATACCCTTATACACCATTTTAATAAAAAATATCACAAACTTCTTCTAAGTCCCTCGGGAAGAGTGAAAGACGCGTACGTTCATTTTCAGAGCTCCTAGACCTTCCTATAAGAAGTTAGCCAAAAAGTAGCTTCGAAAAACGCTTAGGTTAAGTTTCAGAGTTGCTTCTAATGTACCAAAGCTGGACTTAGACATAATTTCACTCTCACAACATTATGGCTGGTTGGAGACAGTCCGAACCACAAGTACCGGGTCCATGGTTCTGGCCGTATACTGGGGGGACGGGGACGACTCCCATTAACCCCTGACTATACCGGGGTTACGCTTATCACAATGCCTTTCTGGTCTGTGCTGAAGCAGGGCATTCTAGCAGCCAAGTGGCTTGACCTTTATTAGTGAGCCTGGTTACCCCCTCTCGGAACCACAGACTTAGAAATCGCCAGCTCATATACAGTGCATAAAATATATTTATATATATACCCTTATACACCATTTTAATAAAAAATATCACAAAATTCTTCTAAGTCCCTCGGGAAGAGTAAAAGACGCGCACGTTCATTTTCAGAGCTGCTAGACCTTCCTATAAGAAGTTAGCCAAAAAGTAGCTTCGAAAAACGCTTAGGTTAAGTTTCAGAGTTGCTTCTAATGTACCAAAGCTGGACTTAGACATAATTTCACTCTCACAACATTATGGCTGGTTGGAGACAGTCCGAACCACAAGTACCGGGTCCATGGTTCTGGCCGTATACTGGGGGGACGGGGACGACTCCCATTAACCCCTGACTATACCGGGGATACGCTTATCACAATGCCTTTCTGGTCTGTGCTGAAGCAGGGCATTCTGGCAGCCAAGTGGCTTGACCTTTATTAGTGAGCCTGGTTACCCCCTCTCGGAACCACAGACTTAGAAATGGCCAGCTCATATACAGTGCATAAAATATATTTATATATATACCCTTATACACCATTTTAATAAAAAATATCACAAAATTCTTCTAAGTCCCTCGGGAAGAGTGAAAGACGCGCACGTTCATTTTCAGAGCTCCTAGACCTTCCTATAAGAAGTTAGCCAAAAAGTAGCTTCGAAAAACGCTTAGGTTAAGTTTCAGAGTTGCTTCTAATGTACCAAAGCTGGACTTAGACATAATTTCACTCTCACAACATTATGGCTGGTTGGAGACAGTCCGAACCACAAGTACCGGGTCCATGGTTCTGGCCGTATACTGGGGGGACGGGGACGACTCCCATTAACCCCTGACTATACCGGGGATACGCTTATCACAATGCCTTTCTGGTCTGTGCTGAAGCAGGGCATTCTGGCAGCCAAGTGGCTTGACCTTTATTAGTGAGCCTGGTTACCCCCTCTCGGAACCACAGACTTAGAAATCGCCAGCTCATATACAGTGCATAAAATATATTTATATATATACCCTTATACACCATTTTAATAAAAAATATCACAAAATTCTTCTAAGTCCCTCGGGAAGAGTGAAAGACGCGCACGTTCATTTTCAGAGCTCCTAGACCTTCCTATAAGAAGTTAGCCAAAAAGTAGCTTCGAAAAACGCTTAGGTTAAGTTTCAGAGTTGCTTCTAATGTACCAAAGCTGGACTTAGACATAATTTCACTCTCACTACATTATGGCTGGTTGGAGACAGTCCGAACCACAAGTACCGGGTCCATGGTTCTGGCCGTATACTGGGGGGGCGGGGACGACTCCCATTAACCCCTGACTATACCGGGGATACGCTTATCACAATGCCTTTCTGGTCTGTGCTGAAGCACGGCATTCTGGCAGCCAAGTGGCTTGAACTTTATTAGTGAGCCTGGTTACCCCCTCTCGGAACCACAGACTTAGAAATCGCCAGCTCATATACAGTGCATAAAATATATTTATATATATACCCTTATACACCATTTAATAAAAAATATCACAAAATTCTTCTAAGTCCCTCGGGAAGAGTGAAAGACGCGCACGTTCATTTTCAGAGCTCCTAGACCTTCCTATAAGAAGTTAGCCAAAAAGTAGCTTCGAAAAACGCTTAGGTTAAGTTTCAGAGTTGCTTCTAATGTACCAAAGCTGGACTTAGACATAATTTCACTCTCACAACATTATGGCTGGTTGGAGACAGTCCGAACCACAAGTACCGGGTCCATGGTTCTGGCCGTATACTGGGGGGACGGGGACGACTCCCATTAACCCCTGACTATACCGGGGATACGCTTATCACAATGCCTTTCTGGTCTGTGCTGAAGCAGGGCATTCTAGCAGCCAAGTGGCTTGACCTTTATTAGTGAGCCTGGTTACCCCCTCTCGGAACCACAGACTTAGAAATCGCCAGCTCATATACAGTGCATAAAATATATTTATATATATACCCTTATACACCATTTTAATAAAAAATATCACAAAATTCTTCTAAGTCCCTCGGGAAGAGTAAAAGACGCGCACGTTCATTTTCAGAGCTCCTAGACCTTCCTATAAGAAGTTAGCCAAAAAGTAGCTTCGAAAAACGCTTAGGTTAAGTTTCAGAGTTGCTTCTAATGTACCAAAGCTGGACTTAGACATAATTTCACTCTCACAACATTATGGCTGGTTGGAGACAGTCCGAACCACAAGTACCGGGTCCATGGTTCTGGCCGTATACTGGGGGGACGGGGACGACTCCCATTAACCCCTGACTATACCGGGGATACGCTTATCACAATGCCTTTCTGGTCTGTGCTGAAGCAGGGCATTCTGGCAGCCAAGTGGCTTGACCTTTATTAGTGAGCCTGGTTACCCCCTCTCGGAACCACAGACTTAGAAATGGCCAGCTCATATACAGTGCATAAAATATATTTATATATATACCCTTATACACCATTTTAATAAAAAATATCACAAAATTCTTCTAAGTCCCTCGGGAAGAGTGAAAGACGCGCACGTTCATTTTCAGAGCTCCTAGACCTTCCTATAAGAAGTTAGCCAAAAAGTAGCTTCGAAAAACGCTTAGGTTAAGTTTCAGAGTTGCTTCTAATGTACCAAAGCTGGACTTAGACATAATTTCACTCTCACAACATTATGGCTGGTTGGAGACAGTCCGAACCACAAGTACCGGGTCCATGGTTCTGGCCGTATACTGGGGGGACGGGGACGACTCCCATTAACCCCTGACTATACCGGGGATACGCTTATCACAATGCCTTTCTGGTCTGTGCTGAAGCAGGGCATTCTAGCAGCCAAGTGGCTTGACCTTTATTAGTGAGCCTGGTTACCCCCTCTCGGAACCACAGACTTAGAAATCGCCAGCTCATATACAGTGCATAAAATATATTTATATATATACCCTTATACACCATTTTAATAAAAAATATCACAAAATTCTTCTAAGTCCCTCGGGAAGAGTAAAAGACGCGCACGTTCATTTTCAGAGCTCCTAGACCTTCCTATAAGAAGTTAGCCAAAAAGTAGCTTCGAAAAACGCTTAGGTTAAGTTTCAGAGTTGCTTCTAATGTACCAAAGCTGGACTTAGACATAATTTCACTCTCACAACATTATGGCTGGTTGGAGACAGTCCGAACCACAAGTACCGGGTCCATGGTTCTGGCCGTATACTGGGGGGACGGGGACGACTCCCATTAACCCCTGACTATACCGGGGATACGCTTATCACAATGCCTTTCTGGTCTGTGCTGAAGCAGGGCATTCTGGCAGCCAAGTGGCTTGACCTTTATTAGTGAGCCTGGTTACCCCCTCTCGGAACCACAGACTTAGAAATGGCCAGCTCATATACAGTGCATAAAATATATTTATATATATACCCTTATACACCATTTTAATAAAAAATATCACAAAATTCTTCTAAGTCCCTCGGGAAGAGTGAAAGACGCGCACGTTCATTTTCAGAGCTCCTAGACCTTCCTATAAGAAGTTAGCCAAAAAGTAGCTTCGAAAAACGCTTAGGTTAAGTTTCAGAGTTGCTTCTAATGTACCAAAGCTGGACTTAGACATAATTTCACTCTCACAACATTATGGCTGGTTGGAGACAGTCCGAACCACAAGTACCGGGTCCATGGTTCTGGCCGTATACTGGGGGGACGGGGACGACTCCCATTAACCTCTGACTATACCGGGGATACGCTTATCACAATGCCTTTCTGGTCTGTGCTGAAGCAGGGCATTCTAGCAGCCAAGTGGCTTGACCTTTATTAGTGAGCCTGGTTACCCCCTCTCGGAACCACAGACTTAGAAATCGCCAGCTCATATACAGTGCATAAAATATATTTATATATATACCCTTATACACCATTTTAATAAAAAATATCACAAAATTCTTCTAAGTCCCTCGGGAAGAGTGAAAGACGCGCACGTTCATTTTCAGAGCTCCTAGACCTTCCTATAAGAAGTTAGCCAAAAAGTAGCTTCGAAAAACGCTTAGGTTAAGTTTCAGAGTTGCTTCTAATGTACCAAAGCTGGACTTAGACATAATTTCACTCTCACAACATTATGGCTGGTTGGAGACAGTCCGAACCACAAGTACCGGGTCCATGGTTCTGGCCGTATACTGGGGGGACGGGGACGACTCCCATTAACCTCTGACTATACCGGGGATACGCTTATCACAATGCCTTTCTGGTCTGTGCTGAAGCAGGGCATTCTAGCAGCCAAGTGGCTTGACCTTTATTAGTGAGCCTGGTTACCCCCTCTCGGAACCACAGACTTAGAAATCGCCAGCTCATATACAGTGCATAAAATATATTTATATATATACCCTTATACACCATTTTAATAAAAAATATCACAAAATTCTTCTAAGTCCCTCGGGAAGAGTGAAAGACGCGCACGTTCATTTTCAGAGCTCCTAGACCTTCCTATAAGAAGTTAGCCAAAAAGTAGCTTCGAAAAACGCTTAGGTTAAGTTTCAGAGTTGCTTCTAATGTACCAAAGCTGGACTTAGACATAATTTCACTCTCACAACATTATGGCTGGTTGGAGACAGTCCGAACCACAAGTACCGGGTCCATGGTTCTGGCCGTATACTGGGGGGACGGGGACGACTCCCATTAACCCCTGACTATACCGGGGATACGCTTATCACAATGCCTTTCTGGTCTGTGCTGAAGCAGGGCATTCTGGCAGCCAAGTGGCTTGACCTTTATTAGTGAGCCTGGTTACCCCCTCTCGGAACCACAGACTTAGAAATCGCCAGCTCATATACAGTGCATAAAATATATTTATATATATACCCTTATACACCATTTTAATAAAAAATATCACAAAATTCTTCTAAGTCCCTCGGGAAGAGTGAAAGACGCGCACGTTCATTTTCAGAGCTCCTAGACCTTCCTATAAGAAGTTAGCCAAAAAGTAGCTTCGAAAAACGCTTAGGTTAAGTTTCAGAGTTGCTTCTAATGTACCAAAGCTGGACTTAGACATAATTTCACTCTCACAACATTATGGCTGGTTGGAGACAGTCCGAACCACAAGTACCGGGTCCATGGTTCTGGCCGTATACTGGGGGGACGGGGACGACTCCCATTAACCCCTGACTATACCGGGGATACGCTTATCACAATGCCTTTCTGGTCTGTGCTGAAGCAGGGCATTCTAGCAGCCAAGTGGCTTGACCTTTATTAGTGAGCCTGGTTACCCCCTCTCGGAACCACAGACTTAGAAATCGCCAGCTCATATACAGTGCATAAAATATATTTATATATATACCCTTATACACCATTTTAATAAAAAATATCACAAAATTCTTCTAAGTCCCTCGGGAAGAGTGAAAGACGCGCACGTTCATTTTCAGAGCTCCTAGACCTTCCTATAAGAAGTTAGCCAAAAAGTAGCTTCGAAAAACGCTTAGGTTAAGTTTCAGAGTTGCTTCTAATGTACCAAAGCTGGACTTAGACATAATTTCACTCTCACAACATTATGGCTGGTTGGAGACAGTCCGAACCACAAGTACCGGGTCCATGGTTCTGGCCGTATACTGGGGGGACGGGGACGACTCCCATTAACCCCTGACTATACCGGGGATACGCTTATCACAATGCCTTTCTGGTCTGTGCTGAAGCAGGGCATTCTGGCAGCCAAGTGGCTTGACCTTTATTAGTGAGCCTGGTTACCCCCTCTCGGAACCACAGACTTAGAAATCGCCAGCTCATATACAGTGCATAAAATATATTTATATATATACCCTTATACACCATTTTAATAAAAAATATCACAAAATTCTTCTAAGTCCCTCGGGAAGAGTGAAAGACGCGCACGTTCATTTTCAGAGCTCCTAGACCTTCCTATAAGAAGTTAGCCAAAAAGTAGTTTTGAAAATCGCTTAGGTTAAGTTTCAGAGTTGCTTCTAATGTACCAAAGCTGGACTTAGACATAATTTCACTCTCACACCATTATGGCTGGTTGGAGATAGTCCGAACCACAAGTACCGGGTCCATGGTTCTGGCCGTATACTGGGGGGACGGGGACGACTCCCATTAACCCCTGACTATACCGGGGATACGCTTATCACAATGCCTTTCTGGTCTGTGCTGAAGCAGGGCATTCTGGCAGCCAAGTGGCTTGACCTTTATTAGTGAGCCTGGTTACCCCCTCTCGGAACCACAGACTTAGAAATCGCCAGCTCATATACAGTGCATAAAATATATTTATATATATACCCTTATACACCATTTTAATAAAAAATATCACAAAATTCTTCCAAGTCCCTCGGGAAGAGTGAAAGACGCGCACGTTCATTTTCAGAGCTCCTAGACCTTCCTATAAGAAGTTAGCCAAAAAGTAGCTTCGAAAAACGCTTAGGTTAAGTTTCAGAGTTGCTTCTAATGTACCAAAGCTGGACTTAGACATAATTTCACTCTCACAACATTATGGCTGGTTGGAGACAGTCCGAACCACAAGTACCGGGTCCATGGTTCTGGCCGTATACTGGGGGGACGGGGACGACTCCCATTAACCCCTGACTATACCGGGGATACGCTTATCACAATGCCTTTCTGGTCTGTGCTGAAGCAGGGCATTCTAGCAGCCAAGTGGCTTGACCTTTATTAGTGAGCCTGGTTACCCCCTCTCGGAACCACAGACTTAGAAATCGCCAGCTCATATACAGTGCATAAAATATATTTATATATATACCCTTATACACCATTTTAATAAAAAATATCACAAAATTCTTCTAAGTCCCTCGGGAAGAGTAAAAGACGCGCACGTTCATTTTCAGAGCTCCTAGACCTTCCTATAAGAAGTTAGCCAAAAAGTAGCTTCGAAAAACGCTTAGGTTAAGTTTCAGAGTTGCTTCTAATGTACCAAAGCTGGACTTAGACATAATTTCACTCTCACAACATTATGGCTGGTTGGAGACAGTCCGAACCACAAGTACCGGGTCCATGGTTCTGGCCGTATACTGGGGGGACGGGGACGACTCCCATTAACCCCTGACTATACCGGGGATACGCTTATCACAATGCCTTTCTGGTCTGTGCTGAAGCAGGGCATTCTGGCAGCCAAGTGGCTTGACCTTTATTAGTGAGCCTGGTTACCCCCTCTCGGAACCACAGACTTAGAAATGGCCAGCTCATATACAGTGCATAAAATATATTTATATATATACCCTTATACACCATTTTAATAAAAAATATCACAAAATTCTTCTAAGTCCCTCGGGAAGAGTGAAAGACGCGCACGTTCATTTTCAGAGCTCCTAGACCTTCCTATAAGAAGTTAGCCAAAAAGTAGCTTCGAAAAACGCTTAGGTTAAGTTTCAGAGTTGCTTCTAATGTACCAAAGCTGGACTTAGACATAATTTCACTCTCACAACATTATGGCTGGTTGGAGACAGTCCGAACCACAAGTACCGGGTCCATGGTTCTGGCCGTATACTGGGGGGACGGGGACGACTCCCATTAACCTCTGACTATACCGGGGATACGCTTATCACAATGCCTTTCTGGTCTGTGCTGAAGCAGGGCATTCTAGCAGCCAAGTGGCTTGACCTTTATTAGTGAGCCTGGTTACCCCCTCTCGGAACCACAGACTTAGAAATCGCCAGCTCATATACAGTGCATAAAATATATTTATATATATACCCTTATACACCATTTTAATAAAAAATATCACAAAATTCTTCTAAGTCCCTCGGGAAGAGTGAAAGACGCGCACGTTCATTTTCAGAGCTCCTAGACCTTCCTATAAGAAGTTAGCCAAAAAGTAGCTTCGAAAAACGCTTAGGTTAAGTTTCAGAGTTGCTTCTAATGTACCAAAGCTGGACTTAGACATAATTTCACTCTCACAACATTATGGCTGGTTGGAGACAGTCCGAACCACAAGTACCGGGTCCATGGTTCTGGCCGTATACTGGGGGGACGGGGACGACTCCCATTAACCTCTGACTATACCGGGGATATGCTTATCACAATGCCTTTCTGGTCTGTGCTGAAGCAGGGCATTCTAGCAGCCAAGTGGCTTGACCTTTATTAGTGAGCCTGGTTACCCCCTCTCGGAACCACAGACTTAGAAATCGCCAGCTCATATACAGTGCATAAAATATATTTATATATATACCCTTATACACCATTTTAATAAAAAATATCACAAAATTCTTCTAAGTCCCTCGGGAAGAGTGAAAGACGCGCACGTTCATTTTCAGAGCTCCTAGACCTTCCTATAAGAAGTTAGCCAAAAAGTAGCTTCGAAAAACGCTTAGGTTAAGTTTCAGAGTTGCTTCTAATGTACCAAAGCTGGACTTAGACATAATTTCACTCTCACAACATTATGGCTGGTTGGAGACAGTCCGAACCACAAGTACCGGGTCCATGGTTCTGGCCGTATACTGGGGGGACGGGGACGACTCCCATTAACCCCTGACTATACCGGGGATACGCTTATCACAATGCCTTTCTGGTCTGTGCTGAAGCAGGGCATTCTGGCAGCCAAGTGGCTTGACCTTTATTAGTGAGCCTGGTTACCCCCTCTCGGAACCACAGACTTAGAAATCGCCAGCTCATATACAGTGCATAAAATATATTTATATATATACCCTTATACACCATTTTAATAAAAAATATCACAAAATTCTTCTAAGTCCCTCGGGAAGAGTAAAAGACGCGCACGTTCATTTTCAGAGCTCCTAGACCTTCCTATAAGAAGTTAGCCAAAAAGTAGCTTCGAAAAACGCTTAGGTTAAGTTTCAGAGTTGCTTCTAATGTACCAAAGCTGGACTTAGACATAATTTCACTCTCACAACATTATGGCTGGTTGGAGACAGTCCGAACCACAAGTACCGGGTCCATGGTTCTGGCCGTATACTGGGGGGACGGGGACGACTCCCATTAACCCCTGACTATACCGGGGATACGCTTATCACAATGCCTTTCTGGTCTGTGCTGAAGCAGGGCATTCTGGCAGCCAAGTGGCTTGACCTTTATTAGTGAGCCTGGTTACCCCCTCTCGGAACCACAGACTTAGAAATGGCCAGCTCATATACAGTGCATAAAATATATTTATATATATACCCTTATACACCATTTTAATAAAAAATATCACAAAATTCTTCTAAGTCCCTCGGGAAGAGTGAAAGACGCGCACGTTCATTTTCAGAGCTCCTAGACCTTCCTATAAGAAGTTAGCCAAAAAGTAGCTTCGAAAAACGCTTAGGTTAAGTTTCAGAGTTGCTTCTAATGTACCAAAGCTGGACTTAGACATAATTTCACTCTCACAACATTATGGCTGGTTGGAGACAGTCCGAACCACAAGTACCGGGTCCATGGTTCTGGCCGTATACTGGGGGGACGGGGACGACTCCCATTAACCTCTGACTATACCGGGGATACGCTTATCACAATGCCTTTCTGGTCTGTGCTGAAGCAGGGCATTCTAGCAGCCAAGTGGCTTGACCTTTATTAGTGAGCCTGGTTACCCCCTCTCGGAACCACAGACTTAGAAATCGCCAGCTCATATACAGTGCATAAAATATATTTATATATATACCCTTATACACCATTTTAATAAAAAATATCACAAAATTCTTCTAAGTCCCTCGGGAAGAGTGAAAGACGCGCACGTTCATTTTCAGAGCTCCTAGACCTTCCTATAAGAAGTTAGCCAAAAAGTAGCTTCGAAAAACGCTTAGGTTAAGTTTCAGAGTTGCTTCTAATGTACCAAAGCTGGACTTAGACATAATTTCACTCTCACAACATTATGGCTGGTTGGAGACAGTCCGAACCACAAGTACCGGGTCCATGGTTCTGGCCGTATACTGGGGGGACGGGGACGACTCCCATTAACCTCTGACTATACCGGGGATATGCTTATCACAATGCCTTTCTGGTCTGTGCTGAAGCAGGGCATTCTAGCAGCCAAGTGGCTTGACCTTTATTAGTGAGCCTGGTTACCCCCTCTCGGAACCACAGACTTAGAAATCGCCAGCTCATATACAGTGCATAAAATATATTTATATATATACCCTTATACACCATTTTAATAAAAAATATCACAAAATTCTTCTAAGTCCCTCGGGAAGAGTGAAAGACGCGCACGTTCATTTTCAGAGCTCCTAGACCTTCCTATAAGAAGTTAGCCAAAAAGTAGCTTCGAAAAACGCTTAGGTTAAGTTTCAGAGTTGCTTCTAATGTACCAAAGCTGGACTTAGACATAATTTCACTCTCACAACATTATGGCTGGTTGGAGACAGTCCGAACCACAAGTACCGGGTCCATGGTTCTGGCCGTATACTGGGGGGACGGGGACGACTCCCATTAACCCCTGACTATACCGGGGATACGCTTATCACAATGCCTTTCTGGTCTGTGCTGAAGCAGGGCATTCTGGCAGCCAAGTGGCTTGACCTTTATTAGTGAGCCTGGTTACCCCCTCTCGGAACCACAGACTTAGAAATCGCCAGCTCATATACAGTGCATAAAATATATTTATATATATACCCTTATACACCATTTTAATAAAAAATATCACAAAATTCTTCTAAGTCCCTCGGGAAGAGTGAAAGACGCGCACGTTCATTTTCAGAGCTCCTAGACCTTCCTATAAGAAGTTAGCCAAAAAGTAGCTTCGAAAAACGCTTAGGTTAAGTTTCAGAGTTGCTTCTAATGTACCAAAGCTGGACTTAGACATAATTTCACTCTCACAACATTATGGCTGGTTGGAGACAGTCCGAACCACAAGTACCGGGTCCATGGTTCTGGCCGTATACTGGGGGGACGGGGACGACTCCCATTAACCCCTGACTATACCGGGGATACGCTTATCACAATGCCTTTCTGGTCTGTGCTGAAGCAGGGCATTCTAGCAGCCAAGTGGCTTGACCTTTATTAGTGAGCCTGGTTACCCCCTCTCGGAACCACAGACTTAGAAATCGCCAGCTCATATACAGTGCATAAAATATATTTATATATATACCCTTCTACACCATTTTAATAAAAAATATCACAAAATTCTTCCAAGTCCCTCGGGAAGAGTGAAAGACGCGCACGTTCATTTTCAGAGCTCCTAGACCTTCCTATAAGAAGTTAGCCAAAAAGTAGCTTCGAAAAACGCTTAGGTTAAGTTTCAGAGTTGCTTCTAATGTACCAAAGCTGGACTTAGACATAATTTCACTCTCACAACATTATGGCTGGTTGGAGACAGTCCGAACCACAAGTACCGGGTCCATGGTTCTGGCCGTATACTGGGGGGACGGGGACGACTCCCATTAACCCCTGACTATACCGGGGATACGCTTATCACAATGCCTTTCTGGTCTGTGCTGAAGCAGGGCATTCTAGCAGCCAAGTGGCTTGACCTTTATTAGTGAGCCTGGTTACCCCCTCTCGGAACCACAGACTTAGAAATCGCCAGCTCATATACAGTGCATAAAATATATTTATATATATACCCTTATACACCATTTTAATAAAAAATATCACAAAATTCTTCTAAGTCCCTCGGGAAGAGTAAAAGACGCGCACGTTCATTTTCAGAGCTCCTAGACCTTCCTATAAGAAGTTAGCCAAAAAGTAGCTTCGAAAAACGCTTAGGTTAAGTTTCAGAGTTGCTTCTAATGTACCAAAGCTGGACTTAGACATAATTTCACTCTCACAACATTATGGCTGGTTGGAGACAGTCCGAACCACAAGTACCGGGTCCATGGTTCTGGCCGTATACTGGGGGGACGGGGACGACTCCCATTAACCCCTGACTATACCGGGGATACGCTTATCACAATGCCTTTCTGGTCTGTGCTGAAGCAGGGCATTCTGGCAGCCAAGTGGCTTGACCTTTATTAGTGAGCCTGGTTACCCCCTCTCGGAACCACAGACTTAGAAATGGCCAGCTCATATACAGTGCATAAAATATATTTATATATATACCCTTATACACCATTTTAATAAAAAATATCACAAAATTCTTCTAAGTCCCTCGGGAAGAGTGAAAGACGCGCACGTTCATTTTCAGAGCTCCTAGACCTTCCTATAAGAAGTTAGCCAAAAAGTAGCTTCGAAAAACGCTTAGGTTAAGTTTCAGAGTTGCTTCTAATGTACCAAAGCTGGACTTAGACATAATTTCACTCTCACAACATTATGGCTGGTTGGAGACAGTCCGAACCACAAGTACCGGGTCCATGGTTCTGGCCGTATACTGGGGGGACGGGGACGACTCCCATTAACCTCTGACTATACCGGGGATACGCTTATCACAATGCCTTTCTGGTCTGTGCTGAAGCAGGGCATTCTAGCAGCCAAGTGGCTTGACCTTTATTAGTGAGCCTGGTTACCCCCTCTCGGAACCACAGACTTAGAAATCGCCAGCTCATATACAGTGCATAAAATATATTTATATATATACCCTTATACACCATTTTAATAAAAAATATCACAAAATTCTTCTAAGTCCCTCGGGAAGAGTGAAAGACGCGCACGTTCATTTTCAGAGCTCCTAGACCTTCCTATAAGAAGTTAGCCAAAAAGTAGCTTCGAAAAACGCTTAGGTTAAGTTTCAGAGTTGCTTCTAATGTACCAAAGCTGGACTTAGACATAATTTCACTCTCACAACATTATGGCTGGTTGGAGACAGTCCGAACCACAAGTACCGGGTCCATGGTTCTGGCCGTATACTGGGGGGACGGGGACGACTCCCATTAACCTCTGACTATACCGGGGATACGCTTATCACAATGCCTTTCTGGTCTGTGCTGAAGCAGGGCATTCTAGCAGCCAAGTGGCTTGACCTTTATTAGTGAGCCTGGTTACCCCCTCTCGGAACCACAGACTTAGAAATCGCCAGCTCATATACAGTGCATAAAATATATTTATATATATACCCTTATACACCATTTTAATAAAAAATATCACAAAATTCTTCTAAGTCCCTCGGGAAGAGTGAAAGACGCGCACGTTCATTTTCAGAGCTCCTAGACCTTCCTATAAGAAGTTAGCCAAAAAGTAGCTTCGAAAAACGCTTAGGTTAAGTTTCAGAGTTGCTTCTAATGTACCAAAGCTGGACTTAGACATAATTTCACTCTCACAACATTATGGCTGGTTGGAGACAGTCCGAACCACAAGTACCGGGTCCATGGTTCTGGCCGTATACTGGGGGGACGGGGACGACTCCCATTAACCTCTGACTATACCGGGGATACGCTTATCACAATGCCTTTCTGGTCTGTGCTGAAGCAGGGCATTCTAGCAGCCAAGTGGCTTGACCTTTATTAGTGAGCCTGGTTACCCCCTCTCGGAACCACAGACTTAGAAATCGCCAGCTCATATACAGTGCATAAAATATATTTATATATATACCCTTATACACCATTTTAATAAAAAATATCACAAAATTCTTCTAAGTCCCTCGGGAAGAGTGAAAGACGCGCACGTTCATTTTCAGAGCTCCTAGACCTTCCTATAAGAAGTTAGCCAAAAAGTAGCTTCGAAAAACGCTTAGGTTAAGTTTCAGAGTTGCTTCTAATGTACCAAAGCTGGACTTAGACATAATTTCACTCTCACAACATTATGGCTGGTTGGAGACAGTCCGAACCACAAGTACCGGGTCCATGGTTCTGGCCGTATACTGGGGGGACGGGGACGACTCCCATTAACCCCTGACTATACCGGGGATACGCTTATCACAATGCCTTTCTGGTCTGTGCTGAAGCAGGGCATTCTGGCAGCCAAGTGGCTTGACCTTTATTAGTGAGCCTGGTTACCCCCTCTCGGAACCACAGACTTAGAAATCGCCAGCTCATATACAGTGCATAAAATATATTTATATATATACCCTTATACACCATTTTAATAAAAAATATCACAAAATTCTTCTAAGTCCCTCGGGAAGAGTGAAAGACGCGCACGTTCATTTTCAGAGCTCCTAGACCTTCCTATAAGAAGTTAGCCAAAAAGTAGCTTCGAAAAACGCTTAGGTTAAGTTTCAGAGTTGCTTCTAATGTACCAAAGCTGGACTTAGACATAATTTCACTCTCACAACATTATGGCTGGTTGGAGACAGTCCGAACCACAAGTACCGGGTCCATGGTTCTGGCCGTATACTGGGGGGACGGGGACGACTCCCATTAACCCCTGACTATACCGGGGATACGCTTATCACAATGCCTTTCTGGTCTGTGCTGAAGCAGGGCATTCTAGCAGCCAAGTGGCTTGACCTTTATTAGTGAGCCTGGTTACCCCCTCTCGGAACCACAGACTTAGAAATCGCCAGCTCATATACAGTGCATAAAATATATTTATATATATACCCTTATACACCATTTTAATAAAAAATATCACAAAATTCTTCCAAGTCCCTCGGGAAGAGTGAAAGACGCGCACGTTCATTTTCAGAGCTCCTAGACCTTCCTATAAGAAGTTAGCCAAAAAGTAGCTTCGAAAAACGCTTAGGTTAAGTTTCAGAGTTGCTTCTAATGTACCAAAGCTGGACTTAGACATAATTTCACTCTCACAACATTATGGCTGGTTGGAGACAGTCCGAACCACAAGTACCGGGTCCATGGTTCTGGCCGTATACTGGGGGGACGGGGACGACTCCCATTAACCCCTGACTATACCGGGGATACGCTTATCACAATGCCTTTCTGGTCTGTGCTGAAGCAGGGCATTCTAGCAGCCAAGTGGCTTGACCTTTATTAGTGAGCCTGGTTACCCCCTCTCGGAACCACAGACTTAGAAATCGCCAGCTCATATACAGTGCATAAAATATATTTATATATATACCCTTATACACCATTTTAATAAAAAATATCACAAAATTCTTCTAAGTCCCTCGGGAAGAGTAAAAGACGCGCACGTTCATTTTCAGAGCTCCTAGACCTTCCTATAAGAAGTTAGCCAAAAAGTAGCTTCGAAAAACGCTTAGGTTAAGTTTCAGAGTTGCTTCTAATGTACCAAAGCTGGACTTAGACATAATTTCACTCTCACAACATTATGGCTGGTTGGAGACAGTCCGAACCACAAGTACCGGGTCCATGGTTCTGGCCGTATACTGGGGGGACGGGGACGACTCCCATTAACCCCTGACTATACCGGGGATACGCTTATCACAATGCCTTTCTGGTCTGTGCTGAAGCAGGGCATTCTGGCAGCCAAGTGGCTTGACCTTTATTAGTGAGCCTGGTTACCCCCTCTCGGAACCACAGACTTAGAAATGGCCAGCTCATATACAGTGCATAAAATATATTTATATATATACCCTTATACACCATTTTAATAAAAAATATCACAAAATTCTTCTAAGTCCCTCGGGAAGAGTGAAAGACGCGCACGTTCATTTTCAGAGCTCCTAGACCTTCCTATAAGAAGTTAGCCAAAAAGTAGCTTCGAAAAACGCTTAGGTTAAGTTTCAGAGTTGCTTCTAATGTACCAAAGCTGGACTTAGACATAATTTCACTCTCACAACATTATGGCTGGTTGGAGACAGTCCGAACCACAAGTACCGGGTCCATGGTTCTGGCCGTATACTGGGGGGACGGGGACGACTCCCATTAACCTCTGACTATACCGGGGATACGCTTATCACAATGCCTTTCTGGTCTGTGCTGAAGCAGGGCATTCTAGCAGCCAAGTGGCTTGACCTTTATTAGTGAGCCTGGTTACCCCCTCTCGGAACCACAGACTTAGAAATCGCCAGCTCATATACAGTGCATAAAATATATTTATATATATACCCTTATACACCATTTTAATAAAAAATATCACAAAATTCTTCTAAGTCCCTCGGGAAGAGTGAAAGACGCGCACGTTCATTTTCAGAGCTCCTAGACCTTCCTATAAGAAGTTAGCCAAAAAGTAGCTTCGAAAAACGCTTAGGTTAAGTTTCAGAGTTGCTTCTAATGTACCAAAGCTGGACTTAGACATAATTTCACTCTCACAACATTATGGCTGGTTGGAGACAGTCCGAACCACAAGTACCGGGTCCATGGTTCTGGCCGTATACTGGGGGGACGGGGACGACTCCCATTAACCTCTGACTATACCGGGGATACGCTTATCACAATGCCTTTCTGGTCTGTGCTGAAGCAGGGCATTCTAGCAGCCAAGTGGCTTGACCTTTATTAGTGAGCCTGGTTACCCCCTCTCGGAACCACAGACTTAGAAATCGCCAGCTCATATACAGTGCATAAAATATATTTATATATATACCCTTATACACCATTTTAATAAAAAATATCACAAAATTCTTCTAAGTCCCTCGGGAAGAGTGAAAGACGCGCACGTTCATTTTCAGAGCTCCTAGACCTTCCTATAAGAAGTTAGCCAAAAAGTAGCTTCGAAAAACGCTTAGGTTAAGTTTCAGAGTTGCTTCTAATGTACCAAAGCTGGACTTAGACATAATTTCACTCTCACAACATTATGGCTGGTTGGAGACAGTCCGAACCACAAGTACCGGGTCCATGGTTCTGGCCGTATACTGGGGGGACGGGGACGACTCCCATTAACCCCTGACTATACCGGGGATACGCTTATCACAATGCCTTTCTGGTCTGTGCTGAAGCAGGGCATTCTGGCAGCCAAGTGGCTTGACCTTTATTAGTGAGCCTGGTTACCCCCTCTCGGAACCACAGACTTAGAAATCGCCAGCTCATATACAGTGCATAAAATATATTTATATATATACCCTTATACACCATTTTAATAAAAAATATCACAAAATTCTTCTAAGTCCCTCGGGAAGAGTGAAAGACGCGCACGTTCATTTTCAGAGCTCCTAGACCTTCCTATAAGAAGTTAGCCAAAAAGTAGCTTCGAAAAACGCTTAGGTTAAGTTTCAGAGTTGCTTCTAATGTACCAAAGCTGGACTTAGACATAATTTCACTCTCACAACATTATGGCTGGTTGGAGACAGTCCGAACCACAAGTACCGGGTCCATGGTTCTGGCCGTATACTGGGGGGACGGGGACGACTCCCATTAACCCCTGACTATACCGGGGATACGCTTATCACAATGCCTTTCTGGTCTGTGCTGAAGCAGGGCATTCTAGCAGCCAAGTGGCTTGACCTTTATTAGTGAGCCTGGTTACCCCCTCTCGGAACCACAGACTTAGAAATCGCCAGCTCATATACAGTGCATAAAATATATTTATATATATACCCTTATACACCATTTTAATAAAAAATATCACAAAATTCTTCTAAGTCCCTCGGGAAGAGTGAAAGACGCGCACGTTCATTTTCAGAGCTCCTAGACCTTCCTATAAGAAGTTAGCCAAAAAGTAGCTTCGAAAAACGCTTAGGTTAAGTTTCAGAGTTGCTTCTAATGTACCAAAGCTGGACTTAGACATAATTTCACTCTCACAACATTATGGCTGGTTGGAGACAGTCCGAACCACAAGTACCGGGTCCATGGTTCTGGCCGTATACTGGGGGGACGGGGACGACTCCCATTAACCCCTGACTATACCGGGGATACGCTTATCACAATGCCTTTCTGGTCTGTGCTGAAGCAGGGCATTCTGGCAGCCAAGTGGCTTGACCTTTATTAGTGAGCCTGGTTACCCCCTCTCGGAACCACAGACTTAGAAATCGCCAGCTCATATACAGTGCATAAAATATATTTATATATATACCCTTATACACCATTTTAATAAAAAATATCACAAAATTCTTCTAAGTCCCTCGGGAAGAGTGAAAGACGCGCACGTTCATTTTCAGAGCTCCTAGACCTTCCTATAAGAAGTTAGCCAAAAAGTAGCTTCGAAAAACGCTTACTGTAGGTTAAGTTTCAGAGTTGCTTCTAATGTACCAAAGCTGGACTTAGACATAATTTCACTCTCACAACATTATGGCTGGTTGGAGACAGTCCGAACCACAAGTACCGGGTCCATGGTTCTGGCCGTATACTGGGGGGACGGGGACGACTCCCATTAACCTCTGACTATACCGGGGATACGCTTATCACAATGCCTTTCTGGTCTGTGCTGAAGCAGGGCATTCTAGCAGCCAAGTGGCTTGACCTTTATTAGTGAGCCTGGTTACCCCCTCTCGGAACCACAGACTTAGAAATCGCCAGCTCATATACAGTGCATAAAATATATTTATATATATACCCTTATACACCATTTTAATAAAAAATATCACAAAATTCTTCTAAGTCCCTCGGGAAGAGTGAAAGACGCGCACGTTCATTTTCAGAGCTCCTAGACCTTCCTATAAGAAGTTAGCCAAAAAGTAGCTTCGAAAAACGCTTAGGTTAAGTTTCAGAGTTGCTTCTAATGTACCAAAGCTGGACTTAGACATAATTTCACTCTCACAACATTATGGCTGGTTGGAGACAGTCCGAACCACAAGTACCGGGTCCATGGTTCTGGCCGTATACTGGGGGGACGGGGACGACTCCCATTAACCTCTGACTATACCGGGGATACGCTTATCACAATGCCTTTCTGGTCTGTGCTGAAGCAGGGCATTCTAGCAGCCAAGTGGCTTGACCTTTATTAGTGAGCCTGGTTACCCCCTCTCGGAACCACAGACTTAGAAATCGCCAGCTCATATACAGTGCATAAAATATATTTATATATATACCCTTATACACCATTTTAATAAAAAATATCACAAAATTCTTCTAAGTCCCTCGGGAAGAGTGAAAGACGCGCACGTTCATTTTCAGAGCTCCTAGACCTTCCTATAAGAAGTTAGCCAAAAAGTAGCTTCGAAAAACGCTTAGGTTAAGTTTCAGAGTTGCTTCTAATGTACCAAAGCTGGACTTAGACATAATTTCACTCTCACAACATTATGGCTGGTTGGAGACAGTCCGAACCACAAGTACCGGGTCCATGGTTCTGGCCGTATACTGGGGGGACGGGGACGACTCCCATTAACCCCTGACTATACCGGGGATACGCTTATCACAATGCCTTTCTGGTCTGTGCTGAAGCAGGGCATTCTGGCAGCCAAGTGGCTTGACCTTTATTAGTGAGCCTGGTTACCCCCTCTCGGAACCACAGACTTAGAAATCGCCAGCTCATATACAGTGCATAAAATATATTTATATATATACCCTTATACACCATTTTAATAAAAAATATCACAAAATTCTTCTAAGTCCCTCGGGAAGAGTGAAAGACGCGCACGTTCATTTTCAGAGCTCCTAGACCTTCCTATAAGAAGTTAGCCAAAAAGTAGCTTCGAAAAACGCTTAGGTTAAGTTTCAGAGTTGCTTCTAATGTACCAAAGCTGGACTTAGACATAATTTCACTCTCACAACATTATGGCTGGTTGGAGACAGTCCGAACCACAAGTACCGGGTCCATGGTTCTGGCCGTATACTGGGGGGACGGGGACGACTCCCATTAACCCCTGACTATACCGGGGATACGCTTATCACAATGCCTTTCTGGTCTGTGCTGAAGCAGGGCATTCTAGCAGCCAAGTGGCTTGACCTTTATTAGTGAGCCTGGTTACCCCCTCTCGGAACCACAGACTTAGAAATCGCCAGCTCATATACAGTGCATAAAATATATTTATATATATACCCTTATACACCATTTTAATAAAAAATATCACAAAATTCTTCTAAGTCCCTCGGGAAGAGTGAAAGACGCGCACGTTCATTTTCAGAGCTCCTAGACCTTCCTATAAGAAGTTAGCCAAAAAGTAGCTTCGAAAAACGCTTAGGTTAAGTTTCAGAGTTGCTTCTAATGTACCAAAGCTGGACTTAGACATAATTTCACTCTCACAACATTATGGCTGGTTGGAGACAGTCCGAACCACAAGTACCGGGTCCATGGTTCTGGCCGTATACTGGGGGGACGGGGACGACTCCCATTAACCCCTGACTATACCGGGGATACGCTTATCACAATGCCTTTCTGGTCTGTGCTGAAGCAGGGCATTCTGGCAGCCAAGTGGCTTGACCTTTATTAGTGAGCCTGGTTACCCCCTCTCGGAACCACAGACTTAGAAATCGCCAGCTCATATACAGTGCATAAAATATATTTATATATATACCCTTATACACCATTTTAATAAAAAATATCACAAAATTCTTCTAAGTCCCTCGGGAAGAGTGAAAGACGCGCACGTTCATTTTCAGAGCTCCTAGACCTTCCTATAAGAAGTTAGCCAAAAAGTAGCTTCGAAAAACGCTTACTGTAGGTTAAGTTTCAGAGTTGCTTCTAATGTACCAAAGCTGGACTTAGACATAATTTCACTCTCACAACATTATGGCTGGTTGGAGACAGTCCGAACCACAAGTACCGGGTCCATGGTTCTGGCCGTATACTGGGGGGACGGGGACGACTCCCATTATCCCCTGACTATACCGGGGATACGCTTATCACAATGCCTTTCTGGTCTGTGCTGAAGCAGGGCATTCTGGCAGCCAAGTGGCTTGACCTTTATTAGTGAGCCTGGTTACCCCCTCTCGGAACCACAGACTTAGAAATCGCCAGCTCATATACAGTGCATAAAATATATTTATATATATACCCTTATACACCATTTTAATAAAAAATATCACAAAATTCTTCTAAGTCCCTCGGGAAGAGTGAAAGACGCGCACGTTCATTTTCAGAGCTCCTAGACCTTCCTATAAGAAGTTAGCCAAAAAGTAGTTTTGAAAATCGCTTAGGTTAAGTTTCAGAGTTGCTTCTAATGTACCAAAGCTGGACTTAGACATAATTTCACTCTCACACCATTATGGCTGGTTGGAGATAGTCCGAACCACAAGTACCGGGTCCATGGTTCTGGCCGTATACTGGGGGGACGGGGACGACTCCCATTAACCCCTGACTATACCGGGGATACGCTTATCACAATGCCTTTCTGGTCTGTGCTGAAGCAGGGCATTCTGGCAGCCAAGTGGCTTGACCTTTATTAGTGAGCCTGGTTACCCCCTCTCGGAACCACAGACTTAGAAATCGCCAGCTCATATACAGTGCATAAAATATATTTATATATATACCCTTATACACCATTTTAATAACAAATATCACAAAATTCTTCTAAGTCCCTCGGGAAGAGTGAAAGACGCGCACGTTCATTTTCAGAGCTCCTAGACCTTCCTATAAGAAGTTAGCCAAAAAGTAGCTTCGAAAAACGCTTAGGTTAAGTTTCAGAGTTGCTTCTAATGTACCAAAGCTGGACTTAGACATAATTTCACTCTCACAACATTATGGCTGGTTGGAGACAGTCCGAACCACAAGTACCGGGTCCATGGTTCTGGCCGTATACTGGGGGGACGGGGACGACTCCCATTAACCCCTGACTATACCGGGGATACGCTTATCACAATGCCTTTCTGGTCTGTGCTGAAGCAGGGCATTCTAGCAGCCAAGTGGCTTGACCTTTATTAGTGAGCCTGGTTACCCCCTCTCGGAACCACAGACTTAGAAATCGCCAGCTCATATACAGTGCATAAAATATATTTATATATATACCCTTATACACCATTTTAATAAAAAATATCACAAAATTCTTCTAAGTCCCTCGGGAAGAGTGAAAGACGCGCACGTTCATTTTCAGAGCTCCTAGACCTTCCTATAAGAAGTTAGCCAAAAAGTAGCTTCGAAAAACGCTTAGGTTAAGTTTCAGAGTTGCTTCTAATGTACCAAAGCTGGACTTAGACATAATTTCACTCTCACAACATTATGGCTGGTTGGAGACAGTCCGAACCACAAGTACCGGGTCCATGGTTCTGGCCGTATACTGGGGGGACGGGGACGACTCCCATTAACCCCTGACTATACCGGGGATACGCTTATCACAATGCCTTTCTGGTCTGTGCTGAAGCAGGGCATTCTAGCAGCCAAGTGGCTTGACCTTTATTAGTGGGCCTGGTTACCCCCTCTCGGAACCACAGACTTAGAAATCGCCAGCTCATATACAGTGCATAAAATATATTTATATATATACCCTTATACACCATTTTAATAAAAAATATCACAAAATTCTTCTAAGTCCCTCGGGAAGAGTGAAAGACGCGCACGTTCATTTTCAGAGCTCCTAGACCTTCCTATAAGAAGTTAGCCAAAAAGTAGCTTCGAAAAACGCTTAGGTTAAGTTTCAGAGTTGCTTCTAATGTACCAAAGCTGGACTTAGACATAATTTCACTCTCACAACATTATGGCTGGTTGGAGACAGTCCGAACCACAAGTACCGGGTCCATGGTTCTGGCCGTATACTGGGGGGACGGGGACGACTCCCATTAACCCCTGACTATACCGGGGATACGCTTATCACAATGCCTTTCTGGTCTGTGCTGAAGCAGGGCATTCTAGCAGCCAAGTGGCTTGACCTTTATTAGTGAGCCTGGTTACCCCCTCTCGGAACCACAGACTTAGAAATCGCCAGCTCATATACAGTGCATAAAATATATTTATATATATACCCTTATACACCATTTTAATAAAAAATATCACAAAATTCTTCTAAGTCCCTCGGGAAGAGTGAAAGACGCGCACGTTCATTTTCAGAGCTCCTAGACCTTCCTATAAGAAGTTAGCCAAAAAGTAGCTTCGAAAAACGCTTAGGTTAAGTTTCAGAGTTGCTTCTAATGTACCAAAGCTGGACTTAGACATAATTTCACTCTCACACCATTATGGCTGGTTGGAGACAGTCCGAACCACAAGTACCGGGTCCATGGTTCTGGCCGTATACTGGGGGGACGGGGACGACTCCCATTAACCCCTGACTATACCGGGGATACGCTTATCACAATGCCTTTCTGGTCTGTGCTGAAGCAGGGCATTCTGGCAGCCAAGTGGCTTGACCTTTATTAGTGAGCCTGGTTACCCCCTCTCGGAACCACAGACTTAGAAATCGCCAGCTCATATACAGTGCATAAAATATATTTATATATATACCCTTATACTCCATTTTAATAAAAAATATCACAAAATTCTTCTAAGTCCCTCGGGAAGAGTGAAAGACGCGCACGTTCATTTTCAGAGCTCCTAGACCTTCCTATAAGAAGTTAGCCAAAAAGTAGCTTCGAAAAACGCTTAGGTTAAGTTTCAGAGTTGCTTCTAATGTACCAAAGCTGGACTTAGACATAATTTCACTCTCACAACATTATGGCTGGTTGGAGAGAGTCCGAACCACAAGTACAGGGTCCATGGTTCTGGCCGTATACTGGGGGGACGGGGACGACTCCCATTAACCCCTGACTATACCGGGGATACGCTTATCACAATGCCTCTCTGGTCTGTGCTGAAGCAGGGCATTCTGTCAGCCAAGTGGCTTGACCTTTATTAGTGAGCCTGGTTACCCCCTCTCGGAACCACAGACTTAGAAATCGCCAGCTCATATACAGTGCATAAAATATATTTATATATATACCCTTATACACCATTTTAATAAAAAATATCACAAAATTCTTCTAAGTCCCTCGGGAAGAGTGAAAGACGCGCACGTTCATTTTCAGAGCTCCTAGACCTTCCTATAAGAAGTTAGCCAAAAAGTAGCTTCGAAAAACGCTTAGGTTAAGTTTCAGAGTTGCTTCTAATGTACCAAAGCTGGACTTAGACATAATTTCACTCTCACACCATTATGGCTGGTTGGAGACAGTCCGAACCACAAGTACCGGGTCCATGGTTCTGGCCGTATACTGGGGGGACGGGGACGACTCCCATTAACCCCTGACTATACCGGGGATACGCTTATCACAATGCCTTTCTGGTCTGTGCTGAAGCAGGGCATTCTGGCAGCCAAGTGGCTTGACCTTTATTAGTGAGCCTGGTTACCCCCTCTCGGAACCACAGACTTAGAAATCGCCAGCTCATATACAGTGCATAAAATATATTTATATATATACCCTTATACTCCATTTTAATAAAAAATATCACAAAATTCTTCTAAGTCCCTCGGGAAGAGTGAAAGACGCGCACGTTCATTTTCAGAGCTCCTAGACCTTCCTATAAGAAGTTAGCCAAAAAGTAGCTTCGAAAAACGCTTAGGTTAAGTTTCAGAGTTGCTTCTAATGTACCAAAGCTGGACTTAGACATAATTTCACTCTCACAACATTATGGCTGGTTGGAGAGAGTCCGAACCACAAGTACAGGGTCCATGGTTCTGGCCGTATACTGGGGGGACGGGGACGACTCCCATTAACCCCTGACTATACCGGGGATACGCTTATCACAATGCCTCTCTGGTCTGTGCTGAAGCAGGGCATTCTGGCAGCCAAGTGGCTTGACCTTTATTAGTGAGCCTGGTTACCCCCTCTCGGAACCACAGACTTAGAAATCGCCAGCTCATATACAGTGCATAAAATATATTTATATATATACCCTTATACACCATTTTAATAAAAAATATCACAAAATTCTTCTAAGTCCCTCGGGAAGAGTGAAAGACGCGCACGTTCATTTTCAGAGCTCCTAGACCTTCCTATAAGAAGTTAGCCAAAAAGTAGCTTCGAAAAACGCTTAGGTTAAGTTTCAGAGTTGCTTCTAATGTACCAAAGCTGGACTTAGACATAATTTCACTCTCACAACATTATGGCTGGTTGGAGACAGTCCGAACCACAAGTACCGGGTCCATGGTTCTGGCCGTATACTGGGGGGACGGGGACGACTCCCATTAACCCCTGACTATACCGGGGATACGCTTATCACAATGCCTTTCTGGTCTGTGCTGAAGCAGGGTATTCTGGCAGCCAAGTGGCTTGACCTTTATTAGTGAGCCTGGTTACCCCCTCTCGGAACCACAGACTTAGAAATCGCCAGCTCATATACAGTGCATAAAATATATTTATATATATACCCTTATACACCATTTTAATAAAAAATATCACAAAATTCTTCTAAGTCCCTCGGGAAGAGTGAAAGACGCGCACGTTCATTTTCAGAGCTCCTAGACCTTCCTATAAGAAGTTAGCCAAAAAGTAGCTTCGAAAAACGCTTAGGTTAAGTTTCAGAGTTGCTTCTAATGTACCAAAGCTGGACTTAGACATAATTTCACTCTCACAACATTATGGCTGGTTGGAGACAGTCCGAACCACAAGTACCGGGTCCATGGTTCTGGCCGTATACTGGGGGGACGGGGACGACTCCCATTAACCCCTGACTATACCGGGGATACGCTTATCACAATGCCTTTCTGGTCTGTGCTGAAGCAGGGCATTCTAGCAGCCAAGTGGCTTGACCTTTATTAGTGAGCCTGGTTACCCCCTCTCGGAACCACAGACTTAGAAATCGCCAGCTCATATACAGTGCATAAAATATATTTATATATATACCCTTATACACCATTTTAATAAAAAATATCACAAAATTCTTCTAAGTCCCTCGGGAAGAGTGAAAGACGCGCACGTTCATTTTCAGAGCTCCTAGACCTTCCTATAAGAAGTTAGCCAAAAAGTAGCTTCGAAAAACGCTTAGGTTAAGTTTCAGAGTTGCTTCTAATGTACCAAAGCTGGACTTAGACATAATTTCACTCTCACAACATTATGGCTGGTTGGAGACAGTCCGAACCACAAGTACCGGGTCCATGGTTCTGGCCGTATACTGGGGGGGACGGGGACGACTCCCATTAACCCCTGACTATACCGGGGATACGCTTATCACAATGCCTTTCTGGTCTGTGCTGAAGCAGGGCATTCTGGCAGCCAAGTGGCTTGACCTTTATTAGTGAGCCTGGTTACCCCCTCTCGGAACCACAGACTTAGAAATCGCCAGCTCATATACAGTGCATAAAATATATTTATATATATACCCTTATACACCATTTTAATAAAAAATATCACAAAATTCTTCTAAGTCCCTCGGGAAGAGTGAAAGACGCGCACGTTCATTTTCAGAGCTCCTAGACCTTCCTATAAGAAGTTAGCCAAAAAGTAGTTTTGAAAATCGCTTAGGTTAAGTTTCAGAGTTGCTTCTAATGTACCAAAGCTGGACTTAGACATAATTTCACTCTCACACCATTATGGCTGGTTGGAGATAGTCCGAACCACAAGTACCGGGTCCATGGTTCTGGCCGTATACTGGGGGGACGGGGACGACTCCCATTAACCCCTGACTATACCGGGGATACGCTTATCACAATGCCTTTCTGGTCTGTGCTGAAGCAGGGCATTCTGGCAGCCAAGTGGCTTGACCTTTATTAGTGAGCCTGGTTACCCCCTCTCGGAACCACAGACTTAGAAATCGCCAGCTCATATACAGTGCATAAAATATATTTATATATATACCCTTATACACCATTTTAATAAAAAATATCACAAAATTCTTCCAAGTCCCTCGGGAAGAGTGAAAGACGCGCACGTTCATTTTCAGAGCTCCTAGACCTTCCTATAAGAAGTTAGCCAAAAAGTAGCTTCGAAAAACGCTTAGGTTAAGTTTCAGAGTTGCTTCTAATGTACCAAAGCTGGACTTAGACATAATTTCACTCTCACAACATTATGGCTGGTTGGAGACAGTCCGAACCACAAGTACCGGGTCCATGGTTCTGGCCGTATACTGGGGGGACGGGGACGACTCCCATTAACCCCTGACTATACCGGGGATACGCTTATCACAATGCCTTTCTGGTCTGTGCTGAAGCAGGGCATTCTAGCAGCCAAGTGGCTTGACCTTTATTAGTGAGCCTGGTTACCCCCTCTCGGAACCACAGACTTAGAAATCGCCAGCTCATATACAGTGCATAAAATATATTTATATATATACCCTTATACACCATTTTAATAAAAAATATCACAAAATTCTTCTAAGTCCCTCGGGAAGAGTGAAAGACGCGCACGTTCATTTTCAGAGCTCCTAGACCTTCCTATAAGAAGTTAGCCAAAAAGTAGCTTCGAAAAACGCTTAGGTTAAGTTTCAGAGTTGCTTCTAATGTACCAAAGCTGGACTTAGACATAATTTCACTCTCACAACATTATGGCTGGTTGGAGACAGTCCGAACCACAAGTACCGGGTCCATGGTTCTGGCCGTATACTGGGGGGACGGGGACGACTCCCATTAACCCCTGACTATACCGGGGATACGCTTATCACAATGCCTTTCTGGTCTGTGCTGAAGCAGGGCATTCTGGCAGCCAAGTGGCTTGACCTTTATTAGTGAGCCTGGTTACCCCCTCTCGGAACCACAGACTTAGAAATCGCCAGCTCATATACAGTGCATAAAATATATTTATATATATACCCTTATACACCATTTTAATAAAAAATATCACAAAATTCTTCTAAGTCCCTCGGGAAGAGTGAAAGACGCGCACGTTCATTTTCAGAGCTCCTAGACCTTCCTATAAGAAGTTAGCCAAAAAGTAGTTTTGAAAATCGCTTAGGTTAAGTTTCAGAGTTGCTTCTAATGTACCAAAGCTGGACTTAGACATAATTTCACTCTCACACCATTATGGCTGGTTGGAGATAGTCCGAACCACAAGTACCGGGTCCATGGTTCTGGCCGTATACTGGGGGGACGGGGACGACTCCCATTAACCCCTGACTATACCGGGGATACGCTTATCACAATGCCTTTCTGGTCTGTGCTGAAGCAGGGCATTCTGGCAGCCAAGTGGCTTGACCTTTATTAGTGAGCCTGGTTACCCCCTCTCGGAACCACAGACTTAGAAATCGCCAGCTCATATACAGTGCATAAAATATATTTATATATATACCCTTATACACCATTTTAATAAAAAATATCACAAAATTCTTCTAAGTCCCTCGGGAAGAGTGAAAGACGCGCACGTTCATTTTCAGAGCTCCTAGACCTTCCTATAAGAAGTTAGCCAAAAAGTAGCTTCGAAAAACGCTTAGGTTAAGTTTCAGAGTTGCTTCTAATGTACCAAAGCTGGACTTAGACATAATTTCACTCTCACAACATTATGGCTGGTTGGAGACAGTCCGAACCACAAGTACCGGGTCCATGGTTCTGGCCGTATACTGGGGGGACGGGGACGACTCCCATTAACCCCTGACTATACCGGGGATACGCTTATCACAATGCCTTTCTGGTCTGTGCTGAAGCAGGGCATTCTAGCAGCCAAGTGGCTTGACCTTTATTAGTGAGCCTGGTTACCCCCTCTCGGAACCACAGACTTAGAAATCGCCAGCTCATATACAGTGCATAAAATATATTTATATATATACCCTTATACACCATTTTAATAAAAAATATCACAAAATTCTTCTAAGTCCCTCGGGAAGAGTGAAAGACGCGCACGTTCATTTTCAGAGCTCCTAGACCTTCCTATAAGAAGTTAGCCAAAAAGTAGCTTCGAAAAACGCTTAGGTTAAGTTTCAGAGTTGCTTCTAATGTACCAAAGCTGGACTTAGACATAATTTCACTCTCACAACATTATGGCTGGTTGGAGACAGTCCGAACCACAAGTACCGGGTCCATGGTTCTGGCCGTATACTGGGGGGACGGGGACGACTCCCATTAACCCCTGACTATACCGGGGATACGCTTATCACAATGCCTTTCTGGTCTGTGCTGAAGCAGGGCATTCTAGCAGCCAAGTGGCTTGACCTTTATTAGTGAGCCTGGTTACCCCCTCTCGGAACCACAGACTTAGAAATCGCCAGCTCATATACAGTGCATAAAATATATTTATATATATACCCTTATACACCATTTTAATAAAAAATATCACAAAATTCTTCTAAGTCCCTCGGGAAGAGTGAAAGACGCGCACGTTCATTTTCAGAGCTCCTAGACCTTCCTATAAGAAGTTAGCCAAAAAGTAGCTTCGAAAAACGCTTAGGTTAAGTTTCAGAGTTGCTTCTAATGTACCAAAGCTGGACTTAGACATAATTTCACTCTCACACCATTATGGCTGGTTGGAGACAGTCCGAACCACAAGTACCGGGTCCATGGTTCTGGCCGTATACTGGGGGGACGGGGACGACTCCCATTAACCCCTGACTATACCGGGGATACGCTTATCACAATGCCTTTCTGGTCTGTGCTGAAGCAGGGCATTCTGGCAGCCAAGTGGCTTGACCTTTATTAGTGAGCCTGGTTACCCCCTCTCGGAACCACAGACTTAGAAATCGCCAGCTCATATACAGTGCATAAAATATATTTATATATATACCCTTATACTCCATTTTAATAAAAAATATCACAAAATTCTTCTAAGTCCCTCGGGAAGAGTGAAAGACGCGCACGTTCATTTTCAGAGCTCCTAGACCTTCCTATAAGAAGTTAGCCAAAAAGTAGCTTCGAAAAACGCTTAGGTTAAGTTTCAGAGTTGCTTCTAATGTACCAAAGCTGGACTTAGACATAATTTCACTCTCACAACATTATGGCTGGTTGGAGACAGTCCGAACCACAAGTACCGGGTCCATGGTTCTGGCCGTATACTGGGGGGACGGGGACGACTCCCATTAACCCCTGACTATACCGGGGATACGCTTATCACAATGCCTTTCTGGTCTGTGCTGAAGCAGGGCATTCTAGCAGCCAAGTGGCTTGACCTTTATTAGTGAGCCTGGTTACCCCCTCTCGGAACCACAGACTTAGAAATCGCCAGCTCATATACAGTGCATAAAATATATTTATATATATACCCTTATACACCATTTTAATAAAAAATATCACAAAATTCTTCTAAGTCCCTCGGGAAGAGTGAAAGACGCGCACGTTCATTTTCAGAGCTCCTAGACCTTCCTATAAGAAGTTAGCCAAAAAGTAGCTTCGAAAAACGCTTAGGTTAAGTTTCAGAGTTGCTTCTAATGTACCAAAGCTGGACTTAGACATAATTTCACTCTCACAACATTATGGCTGGTTGGAGACAGTCCGAACCACAAGTACCGGGTCCATGGTTCTGGCCGTATACTGGGGGGACGGGGACGACTCCCATTAACCCCTGACTATACCGGGGATACGCTTATCACAATGCCTTTCTGGTCTGTGCTGAAGCAGGGCATTCTAGCAGCCAAGTGGCTTGACCTTTATTAGTGAGCCTGGTTACCCCCTCTCGGAACCACAGACTTAGAAATCGCCAGCTCATATACAGTGCATAAAATATATTTATATATATACCCTTATACACCATTTTAATAAAAAATATCACAAAATTCTTCTAAGTCCCTCGGGAAGAGTGAAAGACGCGCACGTTCATTTTCAGAGCTCCTAGACCTTCCTATAAGAAGTTAGCCAAAAAGTAGCTTCGAAAAACGCTTAGGTTAAGTTTCAGAGTTGCTTCTAATGTACCAAAGCTGGACTTAGACATAATTTCACTCTCACAACATTATGGCTGGTTGGAGACAGTCCGAACCACAAGTACCGGGTCCATGGTTCTGGCCGTATACTGGGGGGACGGGGACGACTCCCATTAACCCCTGACTATACCGGGGATACGCTTATCACAATGCCTTTCTGGTCTGTGCTGAAGCAAGGCATTCTGGCAGCCAAGTGGCTTGACCTTTATTAGTGAGCCTGGTTACCCCCTCTCGGAACCACAGACTTAGAAATCGCCAGCTCATATACAGTGCATAAAATATATTTATATATATACCCTTATACACCATTTTAATAAAAAATATCACAAAATTCTTCTAAGTCCCTCGGGAAGAGTGAAAGACGCGCACGTTCATTTTCAGAGCTCCTAGACCTTCCTATAAGAAGTTAGCC
The DNA here is from genome assembly GCF_040206685.1 of Ascaphus truei. Lineage (NCBI taxonomy): Eukaryota > Metazoa > Chordata > Amphibia > Anura > Ascaphidae > Ascaphus > Ascaphus truei. The sequence goes on from NW_027454017.1 coordinate 1,117,107, forward strand.
AAAAAGTAGCTTCGAAAAACGCTTAGGTTAAGTTTCAGAGTTGCTTCTAATGTACCAAAGCTGGACTTAGACATAATTTCACTCTCACAACATTATGGCTGGTTGGAGAGAGTCCGAACCACAAGTACAGGGTCCATGGTTCTGGCCGTATACTGGGGGGACGGGGACGACTCCCATTAACCCCTGACTATACCGGGGATACGCTTATCACAATGCCTTTCTGGTCTGTGCTGAAGCAGGGCATTCTGGCAGCCAAGTGGCTTGACCTTTATTAGTGAGCCTGGTTACCCCCTCTCGGAACCACAGACTTAGAAATCGCCAGCTCATATACAGTGCATAAAATATATTTATATATATACCCTTATACACCATTTTAATAAAAAATATCACAAAAATCTTCTAAGTCCCTCGGGAAGAGTGAAAGACGCGCACGTTCATTTTCAGAGCTCCTAGACCTTCCTATAAGAAGTTAGCCAAAAAGTAGCTTCGAAAAACGCTTAGGTTAAGTTTCAGAGTTGCTTCTAATGTACCAAAGCTGGACTTAGACATAATTTCACTCTCACAACATTATGGCTGGTTGGAGAGAGTCCGAACCACAAGTACAGGGTCCATGGTTCTGGCCGTATACTGGGGGGACGGGGACGACTCCCATTAACCCCTGACTATACCGGGGATACGCTTATCACAATGCCTTTCTGGTCTGTGCTGAAGCAGGGCATTCTGGCAGCCAAGTGGCTTGACCTTTATTAGTGAGCCTGGTTACCCCCTCTCGGAACCACAGACTTAGAAATCGCCATCTCATATACAGTGCATAAAATATATTTATATATATACCCTTATACACCATTTTAATAAAAAATATCACAAAATTCTTCTAAGTCCCTCGGGAAGAGTGAAAGACGCGCACGTTCATTTTCAGAGCTCCTAGACCTTCCTATAAGAAGTTAGCCAAAAAGTAGCTTCGAAAAACGCTTAGGTTAAGTTTCAGATTTGCTTCTAATGTACCAAAGCTGGACTTAGACATAATTTCACTCTCACAACATTATGGCTGGTTGGAGACAGTCCGAACCACAAGTACCGGGTCCATGGTTCTGGCCGTATACTGGGGGGACGGGGACGACTCCCATTAACCCCTGACTATACCGGGGATACGCTTATCACAATGCCTTTCTGGTCTGTGCTGAAGCAGGGCATTCTAGCAGCCAAGTGGCTTGACCTTTATTAGTGAGCCTGGTTACCCCCTCTCGGAACCACAGACTTAGAAATCGCCAGCTCATATACAGTGCATAAAATATATTTATATATATACCCTTATACACCATTTTAATAAAAAATATCACAAAATTCTTCTAAGTCCCTCGGGAAGAGTGAAAGACGCGCACGTTCATTTTCAGAGCTCCTAGACCTTCCTATAAGAAGTTAGCCAAAAAGTAGCTTCGAAAAACGCTTAGGTTAAGTTTCAGAGTTGCTTCTAATGTACCAAAGCTGGACTTAGACATAATTTCACTCTCACAACATTATGGCTGGTTGGAGACAGTCCGAACCACAAGTACCGGGTCCATGGTTCTGGCCGTATACTGGGGGGACGGGGACGACTCCCATTAACCCCTGACTATACCGGGGATACGCTTATCACAATGCCTTTCTGGTCTGTGCTGAAGCAGGGCATTCTAGCAGCCAAGTGGCTTGACCTTTATTAGTGAGCCTGGTTACCCCCTCTCGGAACCACAGACTTAGAAATCGCCAGCTCATATACAGTGCATAAAATATATTTATATATATACCCTTATACACCATTTTAATAAAAAATATCACAAAATTCTTCTAAGTCCCTCGGAAGAGTGAAAGACGCGCACGTTCATTTTCAGAGCTCCTAGACCTTCCTATAAGAAGTTAGCCAAAAAGTAGCTTCGAAAAACGCTTAGGTTAAGTTTCAGAGTTGCTTCTAATGTACCAAAGCTGGACTTAGACATAATTTCACTCTCACACCATTATGGCTGGTTGGAGACAGTCCGAACCACAAGTACCGGGTCCATGGTTCTGGCCGTATACTGGGGGGACGGGACGACTCCCATTAACCCCTGACTATACCGGGGATACGCTTATCACAATGCCTTTCTGGTCTGTGCTGAAGCAGGGCATTCTGGCAGCCAAGTGGCTTGACCTTTATTAGTGAGCCTGGTTACCCCCTCTCGGAACCACAGACTTAGAAATCGCCAGCTCATATACAGTGCATAAAATATATTTATATATATACCCTTATACTCCATTTTAATAAAAAATATCACAAAATTCTTCTAAGTCCCTCGGGAAGAGTGAAAGACGCGCACGTTCATTTTCAGAGCTCCTAGACCTTCCTATAAGAAGTTAGCCAAAAAGTAGCTTCGAAAAACGCTTAGGTTAAGTTTCAGAGTTGCTTCTAATGTACCAAAGCTGGACTTAGACATAATTTCACTCTCACAACATTATGGCTGGTTGGAGACAGTCCGAACCACAAGTACCGGGTCCATGGTTCTGGCCGTATACTGGGGGGACGGGGACGACTCCCATTAACCCCTGACTATACCGGGGATACGCTTATCACAATGCCTTTCTGGTCTGTGCTGAAGCAAGGCATTCTGGCAGCCAAGTGGCTTGACCTTTATTAGTGAGCCTGGTTACCCCCTCTCGGAAAACAGACTTAGAAATCGCCAGCTCATATACAGTGCATAAATATATTTATATATATACCCTTATACACCATTTTAATAAAAAATATCACAAAATTCTTCTAAGTCCCTCGGGAAGAGTGAAAGACGCGCACGTTCATTTTCAGAGCTCCTAGACCTTCCTATAAGAAGTTAGCCAAAAAGTAGCTTCGAAAAACGCTTAGGTTAAGTTTCAGATTTGCTTCTAATGTACCAAAGCTGGACTTAGACATAATTTCACTCTCACAACATTATGGCTGGTTGGAGACAGTCCGAACCACAAGTACCGGGTCCATGGTTCTGGCCGTATACTGGGGGGACGGGGACGACTCCCATTAACCCCTGACTATACCGGGATACGCTTATCACAATGCCTTTCTGGTCTGTGCTGAAGCAGGGCATTCTAGCAGCCAAGTGGCTTGACCTTTATTAGTGAGCCTGGTTACCCCCTCTCGGAACCACAGACTTAGAAATCGCCAGCTCATATACAGTGCATAAAATATATTTATATATATACCCTTATACACCATTTTAATAAAAAATATCACAAAATTCTTCTAAGTCCCTCGGGAAGAGTGAAAGACGCGCACGTTCATTTTCAGAGCTCCTAGACCTTCCTATAAGAAGTTAGCCAAAAAGTAGCTTCGAAAAACGCTTAGGTTAAGTTTCAGAGTTGCTTCTAATGTACCAAAGCTGGACTTAGACATAATTTCACTCTCACAACATTATGGCTGGTTGGAGACAGTCCGAACCACAAGTACCGGGTCCATGGTTCTGGCCGTATACTGGGGGGACGGGGACGACTCCCATTAACCCCTGACTATACCGGGGATACGCTTATCACAATGCCTTTCTGGTCTGTGCTGAAGCAGGGCATTCTAGCAGCCAAGTGGCTTGACCTTTATTAGTGAGCCTGGTTACCCCCTCTCGGAACCACAGACTTAGAAATCGCCAGCTCATATACAGTGCATAAAATATATTTATATATATACCCTTATACACCATTTTAATAAAAAATATCACAAAATTCTTCTAAGTCCCTCGGAAGAGTGAAAGACGCGCACGTTCATTTTCAGAGCTCCTAGACCTTCCTATAAGAAGTTAGCCAAAAAGTAGCTTCGAAAAACGCTTAGGTTAAGTTTCAGAGTTGCTTCTAATGTACCAAAGCTGGACTTAGACATAATTTCACTCTCACACCATTATGGCTGGTTGGAGACAGTCCGAACCACAAGTACCGGGTCCATGGTTCTGGCCGTATACTGGGGGACGGGGACGACTCCCATTAACCCCTGACTATACCGGGGATACGCTTATCACAATGCCTTTCTGGTCTGTGCTGAAGCAGGCATTCTGGCAGCCAAGTGGCTTGACCTTTATTAGTGAGCCTGGTTACCCCCTCTCGGAACCACAGACTTAGAAATCGCCAGCTCATATACAGTGCATAAAATATATTTATATATATACCCTTATACTCCATTTTAATAAAAAATATCACAAAATTCTTCTAAGTCCCCTCGGGAAGAGTGAAAGACGCGCACGTTCATTTTCAGAGCTCCTAGACCTTCCTATAAGAAGTTAGCCAAAAAGTAGCTTCGAAAAACGCTTAGGTTAAGTTTCAGAGTTGCTTCTAATGTACCAAAGCTGGACTTAGACATAATTTCACTCTCACAACATTATGGCTGGTTGGATGGTTGGAGACAGTCCGAACCACAAGTACCGGGTCCATGGTTCTGGCCGTATACTGGGGGGACGGGGACGACTCCCATTAACCCCTGACTATACCGGGGATACGCTTATCACAATGCCTTTCTGGTCTGTGCTGAAGCAGGGCATTCTAGCAGCCAAGTGGCTTGACCTTTATTAGTGAGCCTGGTTACCCTCTCGGAACCACAGACTTAGAAATCGCCAGCTCATATACAGTGCATAAAATATATTTATATATATACCCTTATACACCATTTTAATAAAAAATATCACAAAATTCTTCTAAGTCCCTCGGGAAGAGTGAAAGACGCGCACGTTCATTTTCAGAGCTCCTAGACCTTCCTATAAGAAGTTAGCCAAAAAGTAGCTTCGAAAACGCTTAGTTAAGTTTCAGAGTTGCTTCTAATGTACCAAAGCTGGACTTAGACATAATTTCACTCTCACAACATTATGGCTGGTTGGAGACAGTCCGAACCACAAGTACCGGGTCCATGGTTCTGGCCGTATACTGGGGGACGGGGACGACTCCCATTAACCCCTGACTAACCGGGGATACGCTTATCACAATGCCTTTCTGGTCTGTGCTGAAGCAGGGCATTCTAGCAGCCAGTGGCTTGACCTTTATTAGTGAGCCTGGTTACCCCCTCTCGGAACCACAGACTTAGAAATCGCCAGCTCATATACAGTGCATAAAATATATTTATATATATACCCTTATACACCATTTTAATAAAAAATATCACAAATTCTTCTAAGTCCCTCGGAAGAGTGAAAGACGCGCACGTTCATTTTCAGAGCTCCTAGACCTCCTACTATAAGAAGTTAGCCAAAAAGTAGCTTCGAAAACGCTTAGGTTAAGTTTCAGAGTTGCTTCTAATGTACCAAAGCTGGACTTAGACATAATTTCACTCTCACAACATTATGGCTGGTTGGAGACAGTCCGAACCACAAGTACCGGGTCCATGGTTCTGGCCGTATACTGGGGGGACGGGGACCGACTCCCATGAACCCCCTGACTATACCGGGGATACGCTTATCAACAATGCCTTTCTGGGTCTGTGCTGAAGCAGGGCATTCTGGCAGCCAAGTGGCTTGACCTTTATTAGTGAGCCTGGTTACCCCCTCTCGGAACCACAGACTTAGAAATCGCCAGCTCATATACAGTGCATAAATATATTCTATATATATACCCTTATACACCATTTTAATAAAAAATATCACAAAATTCTTCTAAGTCCCTCGGAAGAGAGAAGACGCGCACGTTCATTTTCAGAGCTCCTAGACCTTCCTATAAGAAGTTAGCCAACAAAAGTAGCTTCGAAAAACGCTTAGGTTAAGTTTCAGAGTTGCTTCTAATGTACCAAAGCTGGACTTAGACATAATTTCACTCTCACAACATTATGGCTGGTTGGAGAGAGTCCGAACCACAAGTACAGGGTCCATGGTTCTGGCCGTATACTGGGGGGACGGGGACGACTCCCATTAACCCCTGACTATACCGGGGATACGCTTATCACAATGCCTTTCTAGTCTGTGCTGAAGCAGGGCATTCTGGCAGCCAAGTGGCTTGACCTTTATTAGTGAGCTGGTTACCCCCCTCTCGGAACCACAGACTTAGAAATCGCCAGCTCATATACAGTGCATAAAATTATTTATATATATACCCTTATACACCATTTAATAAAAAATATCACAAAATTCTTCCTAAGTCCCTCGGGAAGAGTGAAAGACGCGCACGTCATTTCAGAGCTCCTAGACCTTCCTATAAGAAGTTAGCACAAAAAGTAGCTTCGAAAAACGCTTAGGTTAAGTTTCAGAGTTGCTTCTAATGTACCAAAGCTGGACTCTAGACATAATTTCACTCTCACAACATTATGGCTGGTTGGAGACAGTCCCGAACCACAAGTACCGGGTCCATGGTTCTGGCCGTATACTGGGGGGACGGGGACGACTCCCATTAACCCCTGACTATACCGGGGATACGCTTATCACAATGCCTTTCTGTCTGTGCTGAAGCAGGGCATTCTAGCAGCCAAGTGGCTTGACCTTTATTAGTGAGCCTGGTTACCCCCTCTCGGAACCACAGACTTAGAAATCGCCAGCTCATATACAGTGCATAAAATATATTTTATATATATACCCTTATACACCATTTTAATAAAAAAATATCACAAAATTCTTCTAAGTCCCTCGGAAGAGTGAAAGACGCGCACGTTCATTTTCAGAGCTCCTAGACCTTCCTATAAGAAGTAGCCAAAAAGTAGCTTCGAAAACGCTTAGGTTAAGTTTCAGAGTTGCTTCTAATGTACCAAAGCTGGACTTAGACATAATTTCACTCTCACAACATTATGGCTGGTTGGAGACAGTCCGAACCACAAGTACCGGGTCCATGGTTCTGGCCGTATACTGGGGGACGGGGACGACTCCATTAACACCCTGACTATACCGGGGATACGCTTATCACAATGCCTTTCTGGTCTGTGCTGAAGCAGGGCATTCTGGCAGCCAAGTGGCTTGACCCTTTATTAGTGAGCCTGGTTACCCCCTCTCGGAACCACAGACTTAGAAATCGCCCAGCTCATATACAGTGCATAAAATATATTTATATATATACCCTTATACACCATTTTAATAAAAAATATCACAAAATTCTTCTAAGTCCCTCGGGAAGAGTGAAAGACGCGCACGTTCATTTTCAGAGCTCCTAGACCTTCCTATAAGAAGTTAGCCAAAAGTAGCTTCGAAAAACGCTTAGGTTAAGTTTCAGAGTTGCTTCTAATGTACCAAAGCTGGACTTAGACATAATTTCACTCTCACAACATTATGGCTGGTTGGAGAGAGTCCGAACCACAAGTACGGGTCCATGGTTCTGGCCGTATACTGGGGGGACGGGGACGACTCCCATTAACCCCTGACTATACCGGGGATACGCTTATCACAATGCCTTTCTGGTCTGTGCTGAAGCAGGGCATTCTGGCAGCCAAGTGGCTTGACCTTTATTAGTGAGCCTGGTTACCCCCCTCTCGGAACCACAGACTTAGAAATCGCCAGCTCAATATACAGTGCATAAAAATATATTTATATATATACCCCTTATACACCATTTAATAAAAAATATCACAAAATTCTTCTAAGTCCCTCGAGAAGAGTGAAAGACGCGCACGTTCATTTTCAGAGCTCCTAGACCTTCCTATAAGAAGTTAGCCAAAAAGTAGCTTCGAAAAACGCTTAGGTTAAGTTTCAGAGTTGCTTCTAATGTACCAAAGCTGGACTTAGACATAATTTCACTCTCACAACATTATGGCTGGTTGGAGACAGTCCGAACCCACAAGTACCGGGTCCATGGTTCTGGCCGTATACTGGGGGGACGGGGACGACTCCCATTAACCCCTGACTATACCGGGGATACGCTTATCACAATGCCTTTCTGGTCTGTGCTGAAGCAGGGCATTCTGGCAGCCAAGTGGCTTGACCTTTATTAGTGAGCCTGGTTACCCCCTCTCGGAACCACAGACTTAGAAATCGCCAGCTCATATACAGTGCATAAAATATATTTATATATATACCCTTATACACCATTTAATAAAAATAATCACAAATTCTTCTAAGTCCCTCGGGAAGAGTGAAAGACGCGCACGTTCATTTTCCAGAGCTCCTAGACCTTCCTATAAGAAGTTAGCCAAAAAGTAGCTTCGAAAAACGCTTAGGTTAAGTTTCAGAGTTGCTTCTAATGTACCAAAGCTGGACTTAGACATAATTACACACTCTCACAACATTATGGCTGGTTGGAGACAGTCCGAACCACAAGTACCGGGTCCATGGTTCTGGCCGTATACTGGGGGGACGGGGACGACTCCCATTAACCCCTGACTATACCGGGGATACGCTTATCACAATGCCTTTAACTGGTCTGTGCTGAAGCAGGGCATTCTAGCAGCCAAGTGGCTTGACCTTTATTAGTGAGCCTGGTTACCCCCCTCTCGGAACCACAGACTTAGAAATCGCCAGCTCATATACAGTGCATAAAATATTTTTATATATATACCCTTATACACCATTTTTATAAAAAATATCACAAAATTCTACCTAAGTCCCTCGGGAAGAGTGAAAGACGCGCACGTTCATTTTCAGAGCTCCTAGACCTTCCTATAAGAAGTTAGCCAAAAGTAGCTTCGAAAAACGCTTAGGTAAGTTTCAGAGTTGCTTCTAATGTACCAAAGCTGGACTTAGACATAATTTCACTCTCACAACATTATGGCTGGTTGGAGACAGTCCGAACCACAAGTACCGGGTCCATGGTTCTGGCCGTATACTGGGGGGACGGGGACGACTCCCATTAACCCTGGACTATACCGGGGATACGCTTATCACAATGCCTTTCTGGTCTGTGCTGAAGCAGGGCATACTGGCAGCCAAGTGGCTTGACCTTTATTAGTGAGCCTGGTTACCCCCTCTCGGAACCACAGACTTAGAAATCGCCAGCTCATATACAGTGCATAAAATATATTTATATATATACCCTTATACACCATTTTAATAAAAAATATCACAAAATTCTTCTAAGTCCCTCGGGAAGAGTGAAAGACGCGCACGTTCATTTTCAGAGCTCCTAGACCTTCCTATAAGAAGTTAGCCAAAAAGTAGCTTCGAAAAACGCTTAGGTTAAGTTTCAGAGTTGCTTCTAATGTACCAAAGCTGGACTTAGACATAATTTCACTCTCACAACATTATGGCTGGTTGGAGAGAGTCCGAACCACAAGTACAGGGTCCATGGTTCTGGCCGTATACTGGGGGGACGGGACGACTCCCATTAACCCCTGACTATACCGGGGATACGTTATCACAATGCCTTTCTGGTCTGTGCTGAAGCAGGGCATTCTGGCAGCCAAGTGGCTTGACCTTTATTAGTGAGCCTGGTTACCACCTCTCGGAACCACAGACTTAGAAATCGCCAGCTCATATACAGTGCATAAAATATATTTATATACACTGTATATGAGCTGGCGATTTCTAAGTCTGTGGTTCCGAGAGGGGGTAACCAGGCTCACTAATAAAGGTCAAGCCACTTGGCTGCCAGAATGCCTGCTTCAGCACAGACCAGAAAGGCATTGTGATAAGCGTATCCCCGGTATAGTCAGGGGTTAATGGGAGTCGTCCCCGTCCCCCCCAGTATACGGCCAGAACCATGGACCCTGTACTTGTGGTTCGGACTCTCTCCAACCAGCCATAATGTTGTGAGAGTGAAATTATGTCTAAGTCCAGCTTTGGTACATTAGAAGCAACTCTGAAACTTAACCTAAGCGTTTTTCGAAGCTACTTTTTGGCTAACTTCTTATAGGAAGGTCTAGGAGCTCTGAAAATGAACGTGCGCGTCTTTCACTCTTCCCGAGGGACTTAGAAGAATTTTGTGATATTTTTTATTAAAATGGTGTATAAGGGTATATATATAAATATATTTTATGCACTGTATATGAGCTGGCGATTTCTAAGTCTGTGGTTCCGAGAGGGGGTAACCAGGCTCACTAATAAAGGTCAAGCCACTTGGCTGCCAGAATGCCCTGCTTCAGCACAGACCAGAAAGGCATTGTGATAAGCGTATCCCCGTATAGTCAGGGGTTAATGGGAGTCGTCCCCGTCCCCCCAGTATACGGCCAGAACCATGGACCCGGTACTTGTGGTTCGACTGTCTCCAACCAGCCATAATGTTGTGAGAGTGAAATTATGTCTAAGTCCAGCTTTGGTACATTAGAAGCAACTCTGAAACTTAACCTAAGCGTTTTTCGAAGCTACTTTTTGGCTAACTTCTTATAGGAAGGTCTAGGAGCTCTGAAAATGAACGTGCGCGTCTTTCACTCTTCCGAGGGACTTAGTAGAATTTTGTGATATTTTTTATAAAAATGGTGTATAAGGGTATATATATAAAAATATTTTATGCACTGTATATGAGCTGGCGATTTCTAAGTCTGTGGTTCCGAGAGGGGGTAACCAGGCTCACTAATAAAGGTCAAGCCACTTGGCTGCTAGAATGCCCTGCTTCAGCACAGACCAGAAAGGCATTGTGATAAGCGTATCCCCGGTATAGTCAGGGGTTAATGGGAGTCGTCCCCGTCCCCCCAGTATACGGCCAGAACCATGGACCCCGGTACTTGTGGTTCGGACTGTCTCCAACCAGCCATAATGTTGTGAGAGTGAAATTATGTCTAAGTCCAGCTTTGGTACATTAGAAGCAACTCTGAAACTTAACCTAAGCGTTTTTCGAAGCTACTTTTTGGCTAACTTCTTATAGGAAGGTCTAGGAGCTCTGAAAATGAACGTGCGCGTCTTTCACTCTTCCCGAGGGACTTAGAAGAATTTTGTGATATTTTTTATTAAATGGTGTATAAGGGTATATATATAAATATATTTTATGCACTGTATATGAGCTGGCGATTTCTAAGTCTGTGGTTCCGAGAGGGGGTAACCAGGCTCACTAATAAAGGTCAAGCCACTTGGCTGCCAGAATGCCCTGCTTCAGCACAGACCCAGAAAGGCATTGTGATAAGCGTATCCCCGGTATAGTCAGGGGTTAATGGGAGTCGTCCCCGTCCCCCCAGTATACGGCCAGAACCATGGACCCGGTACTTGTGGTTCGGACTGTCTCCAACCAGCCATAATGTTGTGAGAGTGAAATTATGTCTAAGTCCAGCTTTGGTACATTAGAAGCAACTCTGAAACTTAACCTAAGCGTTTTTCGAAGCTACTTTTTGGCTAACTTCTTATAGGAAGGTCTAGGAGCTCTGAAAATGAACGTGCGCGTCTTTCACTCTTCTCGAGGGACTTAGAAGAATTTTGTGATATTTTTTTATAAATGGTGTATAAGGGTATATATATAAATATATTTTATGCACTGTATATGAGCTGGCGATTTCTAAGTCTGTGGTTCCGAGAGGGGGTAACAGGCCTCACTAATAAAGGTCAAGCCACTTGGCTGCCAGAATGCCCTGCTTCAGCACAGACCAGAAAGGCATTGTGATAAGCGTATCCCCGGTATAGTCAGGGGTTAATGGGAGTCGTCCCCGTCCCCCCAGTATACGGCCAGAACCCATGGACCACGGTACTTGTGGTTCGGACTCTCTCCAACCAGCCATAATGTTGTGAGAGTGAATTATGTCTAAGTCCAGCTTTGGTACATTAGAAGCAACTCTGAAACTTAACCTAAGCGTTTTTCGAAGCTACTTTTTGGCTAACTTCTTATAGGAAGGTCTAGGAGCTCTGAAAATGAACGTGCGCGTCTTTCACTCTTCCCGAGGGACTTAGAAGAATTTTGTGATATTTTTTATTAAAATGGTGTATAAGGGTATATATATAAATATATTTTATGCACTGTATATGAGCTGGCGATTTCTAAGTCTGTGGTTCCGAGAGGGGGTAACCAGGCTCACTAATAAAGGTCAAGCCACTTGGCTGCCAGAATGCCCCTGCTTCAGCACAGACCAGAAAGGCATTGTGATAAGCGTATCCCCGGTATAGTCAGGGGTTAATGGGAGTCGTCCCCGTCCCCCCAGTATACGGCCAGAACCATGGACCCGGTACTTGTGGTTCGGACTGTCTCCAACCAGCCATAATGTTGTGAGAGTGAAATTATGTCTAAGTCAGCTTTGTACATTAGAAGCAACTCTGAAACTTAACCTAAGCGTTTTTCGAAGCTACTTTTTGGCTAACTTCTTATAGGAAGGTCCTAGGAGCTCTGAAAATGAACGTGCGCGTCTTTCACTCTTCCCGAGGGACTTAGAAGAATTTTGTGATATTTTTTATTAAAATGGTGTATAAGGGTATATATATAAATATATTTTATGCACTGTATATGAGCTGGCGATTTCTAAGTCTGTGGTTCCGAGAGGGGGTAACCAGGCTCACTAATAAAGGTCAAGCCACTTGGCTGCTAGAATGCCCTGCTTCAGCACAGAACCAGAAAGGCATTGTGATAAGCGTATCCCCGGTATAGTCAGGGGTTAATGGGAGTCGTCCCCGTCCCCCCAGTATACGGCCAGAACCATGGACCCGGTACTTGTGGTTCGGACTGTCTCCAACCAGCCATAATGTTGTGAGAGTGAAATTATGTCTAAGTCCAGCTTTGGTACATTAGAAGCAACTCTGAAACTTAACCTAAGCGTTTTTCGAAGCTACTTTTTGGCTAACTTCTTATAGGAAGGTCTAGGAGCTCTGAAAATGAACGTGCGCGTCTTTCACTCTTCCCGAGGGACTTAGAAGAATTTTGTGATATTTTTTATTAAATGGTGTATAAGGGTATATATATAAATATATTTTATGCACTGTATATGAGCTGGCGATTTCTAAGTCTGTGGTTCCGAGAGGGGGTAACCAGGCTCACTAATAAAGGTCAAGCCACTTGGCTGCCAGAATGCCCTGCTTCAGCACAGACTAGAAAGGCATTGTGATAAGCGTATCCCCGGTATAGTCAGGGGTTAATGGGAGTCGTCCCCGTCCCCCCAGTATACGGCCAGAACATGGACCCTGTACTTGTGGTTCGGACTCTCTCCAACCAGCCATAATGTTGTGAGAGTGAAATTATGTCTAAGTCCAGCTTTGGTACATTAGAAGCAACTCTGAAACTTAACCTAAGCGTTTTTCGAAGCTACTTTTTGGCTAACTTCTTATAGGAAGGTCTAGGAGCTCTGAAAATGAACGTGCGCGTCTTTCACTCTTCCCGAGGGACTTAGAAGAATTTTGTGATATTTTTTATTAAAATGGTGTATAAGGGTATATATATAAATATATTTTATGCACTGTATATGAGCTTGGCGATTTCTAAGTCTGTGGTTCCGAGAGGGGGTAACCAGGCTCACTAATAAAGGTCAAGCCACTTGGCTGCCAGAATGCCCTGCTTCAGCACAGACCAGAAAGGCATTGTGATAAGCGTATCCCCGGTATAGTCAGGGGTTAATGGGAGTCGTCCCCGTCCCCCCAGTATACGGCCCAGAACCATGGACCCGGTACTTGTGGTTCGCGACTGTCTCAACCAGCCATAATGTTGTGAGAGTGAAATTATGTCTAAGTCCAGCTTTGGTACATTAGAAGCAACTCTGAAACTTAACCTAAGCGTTTTTCGAAGCTACTTTTTGGCTAACTTCTTATAGGAAGGTCTAGGAGCTCTGAAAATGAACGTGCGCGTCTTTCACTCTTCCCGAGGGACTTAGAAGAATTTTGTGATATTTTTTATTAAAATGGTGTATAAGGGTATATATATAAATATATTTTATGCACTGTATATGAGCTGGCGATTTCTAAGTCTGTGGTTCCGAGAGGGGGTAACCAGGCTCACTAATAAAGGTCAAGCCACTTGGCTGCTAGAATGCCCTGCTTCAGCACAGACCAGAAAGGCATTGTGATAAGCGTATCCCCCGGTATAGTCAGGGGTTAATGGGAGTCGTCCCCGTCCCCCCAGTATACGGCCAGAACCATGGACCCGGTACTTGTGGTTCGGACTGTCTCCAACCAGCCATAATGTTGTGAGAGTGAAATTATGTCTAAGTCCAGCTTTGGTACATTAGAAGCAACTCTGAAACTTAACCTAAGCGTTTTTCGAAGCTACTTTTTGGCTAACTTCTTATAGGAAGGTCTAGGAGCTCTGAAAATGAACGTGCGCGTCTTTCACTCTTCCGAGGGACTTAGAAGAATTTTGTGATATTTTTTATTAAAATGGTGTATAAGGGTATATATATAAATATATTTTATGCACTGTATATGAGCTGGCGATTTCTAAGTCTGTGGTTCCGAGAGGGGGTAACCAGGCTCACTAATAAAGGTCAAGCCACTTGGCTGCCAGAATGCCCTGCTTCAGCACAGACCAGAAAGGCATTGTGATAAGCGTATCCCCCGGTATAGTCAGGGGTTAATGGGAGTCGTCCCCAGTCCCCCAGTATACGGCCAGAACCATGGACCCCGGTACTTGTGGTTCGGACTTTCTCCAACCAGCCATAATGGTGTGAGAGTGAAATTATGTCTAAGTCCAGCTTTGGTACATTAGAAGCAACTCTGAAACTTAACCTAAGCGATTTTCAAAACTACTTTTTGGCTAACTTCTTATAGGAAGGTCTAGGAGCTCTGAAAATGAACGTGCGCGTCTTTCACTCTTCCCGAGGGACTTAGAAGAATTTTGTGATATTTTTTATTAAAATGTTGTATAAGGGTATATATATAAATATATTTTATGCACTGTATATGAGCTGGCGATTTCTAAGTCTGTGGTTCCGAGAGGGGGTAACCAGGCTCACTAATAAAGGTCAAGCCACTTGGCTGCCAGAATGCCCTGCTTCAGCACAGACCAGAAAGGCATTGTGATAAGCGTATCCCCGGTATAGTCAGGGGTTAATGGGAGTCGTCCCCGTCCCCCCAGTATACGGCCAGAACCATGGACCCTGTACTTGTGGTTCGGACTCTCTCCAACCAGCCATAATGTTGTGAGAGTGAAATTATGTCTAAGTCCAGCTTTGGTACATTAGAAGCAACTCTGAAACTTAACCTAAGCGTTTTTCGAAGCTACTTTTTGGCTAACTTCTTATAGGAAGGTCTAGGAGCTCTGAAATGAACGTGCGCGTCTTTCACTCTTCCCGAGGGACTTAGAAGAATTTTGTGATATTTTTTATTAAATGGTGTATAAGGGTATATATATAAATATATTTTATGCACTGTATATGAGCTGGCGATTTCTAAGTCTGTGGTTCCGAGAGGGGGTAACCAGGCTCACTAATAAAGGTCAAGCCACTTGGCTGCCAGAATGCCCTGCTTCAGCACAGACCAGAAAGGCATTGTGATAAGCGTATCCCCGGTATAGTCAGGGGTTAATGGGAGTCGTCCCCGTCCCCCCAGTATACGGCCAGAACCATGGACCCTGTACTTGTGGTTCGGACTCTCTCCAACCAGCCATAATGTTGTGAGAGTGAAATTATGTCTAAGTCCAGCTTTGGTACATTAGAAGCAACTCTGAAAACTTAACCTAAGCGTTTTTCGAAGCTACTTTTTGGCTAACTTCTTATAGGAAGGTCTAGGAGCTCTGAAAATGAACGTGCGCGTCTTTCACTCTTCCCGAGGGACTTAGAAGAATTTTGTGATATTTTTTATTAAAATGGTGTATAAGGGTATATATATAAATATATTTTATGCACTGTATATGAGCTGGCGATTTCTAAGTCTGTGGTTCCGATAGGGGGTAACCAGGCTCACTAATAAAGGTCAAGCCACTTGGCTGCCAGAATGCCCTGCTTCAGCACAGACCAGAAAGGCATTGTGATAAGCGTATCCCCGGTATAGTCAGGGGTTAATGGGAGTCGTCCCCGTCCCCCCAGTATACGGCCAGAACCATGGACCCGGTACTTGTGGTTCGGACTCTCTCCAACCAGCCATAATGTTTGTGAGAGTGAAATTATGTCTAAGTCCAGCTTTGGTACATTAGAAGCAACTCTGAAACTTAACCTAAGCGTTTTTCGAAGCTACTTTTTGGCTAACTTCTTATAGGAAGGTCTAGGAGCTCTGAAAATGAACGTGCGCGTCTTTCACTCTTCCCGAGGGACTTAGAAGAATTTTGTGATATTTTTTATTAAAATGGTGTATAAGGGTATATATATAAATATATTTTATGCACTGTATATGAGCTGGCGATTTCTAAGTCTGTGGTTCCGAGAGGGGGTAACCAGGCTCACTAATAAAGGTCAAGCCACTTGGCTGCTAGAATGCCCTGCTTCAGCACAGACCAGAAAGGCATTGTGATAAGCGTATCCCCGGTATAGTCAGGGGTTAATGGGAGTCGTCCCCGTCCCCCCAGTATACGGCCAGAACCATGGACCCGGTACTTGTGGTTCGGACTGTCTCCAACCAGCCATAATGTTGTGAGAGTGAAATTATGTCTAAGTCCAGCTTTGGTACATTAGAAGCAACTCTGAAACTTAACCTAAGCGTTTTTCGAAGCTACTTTTTGGCTAACTTCTTATAGGAAGGTCTAGGAGCTCTGAAAATGAACGTGCGCGTCTTTCACTCTTCCCGAGGGACTTAGAAGAATTTTGTGATATTTTTTATTAAAATGGTGTATAAGGGTATATATATAAATATATTTTATGCACTGTATATGAGCTGGCGATTTCTAAGTCTGTGGTTCCGAGAGGGGGTAACCAGGCTCACTAATAAAGGTCAAGCCACTTGGCTGCCAGAATGCCCTGCTTCAGCACAGACCAGAAAGGCATTGTGATAAGCGTATCCCCGGTATAGTCAGGGGTTAATGGGAGTCGTCCCCGTCCCCCAGTATACGGCCAGAACCATGGACCCGGTACTTGTGGTTCGGACTTTCTCCAACCAGCCATAATGGTGTGAGAGTGAAATTATGTCTAAGTCCAGCTTTGGTACATTAGAAGCAACTCTGAAACTTAACCTAAGCGATTTTCAAAACTACTTTTTGGCTAACTTCTTATAGGAAGGTCTAGGAGCTCTGAAAATGAACGTGCGCGTCTTTCACTCTTCCCGAGGGACTTAGAAGAATTTTGTGATATTTTTTATTAAAATGTTGTATAAGGGTATATATATAAATATATTTTATGCACTGTATATGAGCTGGCGATTTCTAAGTCTGTGGTTCCGAGAGGGGGTAACCAGGCTCACTAATAAAGGTCAAGCCACTTGGCTGCCAGAATGCCCTGCTTCAGCACAGACCAGAAAGGCATTGTGATAAGCGTATCCCCGGTATAGTCAGGGGTTAATGGGAGTCGTCCCGTCCCCCCAGTATACGGCCAGAACCATGGACCCTGTACTTGTGGTTCGGACTCTCTCCAACCAGCCATAATGTTGTGAGAGTGAAATTATGTCTAAGTCCAGCTTTGGTACATTAGAAGCAACTCTGAAACTTAACCTAAGCGTTTTTCGAAGCTACTTTTTGGCTAACTTCTTATAGGAAGGTCTAGGAGCTCTGAAAATGAACGTGCGCGTCTTTCACTCTTCCCGAGGGACTTAGAAGAATTTTGTGATATTTTTTATTAAATGGTGTATAAGGGTATATATATAAATATATTTTATGCACTGTATATGAGCTGGCGATTTCTAAGTCTGTGGTTCCGAGAGGGGGTAACCAGGCTCACTAATAAAGGTCAAGCCACTTGGCTGCCAGAATGCCCTGCTTCAGCACAGACCAGAAAGGCATTGTGATAAGCGTATCCCCGGTATAGTCAGGGGTTAATGGGAGTCGTCCCCGTCCCCCCAGTATACGGCCAGAACCATGGACCCTGTACTTGTGGTTCGGACTCTCTCCAACCAGCCATAATGTTGTGAGAGTGAAATTATGTCTAAGTCCAGCTTTGGTACATTAGAAGCAACTCTGAAACTTAACCTAAGCGTTTTTCGAAGCTACTTTTTGGCTAACTTCTTATAGGAAGGTCTAGGAGCTCTGAAAATGAACGTGCGCGTCTTTCACTCTTCCCGAGGGACTTAGAAGAATTTTGTGATATTTTTTATTAAAATGGTGTATAAGGGTATATATATAAATATATTTTATGCACTGTATATGAGCTGGCGATTTCTAAGTCTGTGGTTCCGATAGGGGTAACCAGGCTCACTAATAAAGGTCAAGCCACTTGGCTGCCAGAATGCCCTGCTTCAGCACAGAGACCAGAAAGGCATTGTGATAAGCGTATCCCCGGTATAGTCAGGGGTTAATGGGAGTCGTCCCCGTCCCCCCAGTATACGGCCAGAACCATGGACCCGGTACTTGTGGTTCGGACTCTCTCCCAACCAGCCATAATGTTGTGAGAGTGAAATTATGTCTAAGTCCAGCTTTGGTACATTAGAAGCAACTCTGAAACTTAACCTAAGCGTTTTCGAAGCTACTTTTTGGCTAACTTCTTATAGGAAGGTCTAGGAGCTCTGAAAATGAACGTGCGCGTCTTTCACTCTTCCCGAGGGACTTAGAAGAATTTTGTGATATTTTTTATTAAAATGGTGTATAAGGGTATATATATAAATATATTTTATGCACTGTATATGAGCTGGCGATTTCTAAGTCTGTGGTTCCGAGAGGGGGTAACCAGGCCTCACTAATAAAGGTCAAGCCACTTGGCTGCTAGAATGCCCTGCTTCAGCACAGACCAGAAAGGCATTGTGATAAGCGTATCCCCGGTATAGTCAGGGGTTAATGGGAGTCGTCCCCGTCCCCCCAGTATACGGCCAGAACCATGGACCCGGTACTTGTGGTTCGGACTGTCTCCAACCAGCCATAATGTTGTGAGAGTGAAATTATGTCTAAGTCCAGCTTTGGTACATTAGAAGCAACTCTGAAACTTAACCTAAGCGTTTTTCGAAGCTACTTTTTGGCTAACTTCTTATAGGAAGGTCTAGGAGCTCTGAAAATGAACGTGCGCGTCTTTCACTCTTCCCGAGGGACTTAGAAGAATTTTGTGATATTTTTTATTAAAATGGTGTATAAGGGTATATATATAAATATATTTTATGCACTGTATATGAGCTGGCGATTTCTAAGTCTGTGGTTCCGAGAGGGGGTAACCAGGCTCACTAATAAAGGTCAAGCCACTTGGCTGCCAGAATGCCCTGCTTCAGCACAGACCAGAAAGGCATTGTGATAAGCGTATCCCCCGGTATAGTCAGGGGTTAATGGGAGTCGTCCCCGTCCCCCAGTATACGGCCAGAACCATGGACCCGGTACTTGTGGTTCGGACTTTCTCCAACCAGCCATAATGGTGTGAGAGTGAAATTATGTCTAAGTCCAGCTTTGGTACATTAGAAGCAACTCTGAAACTTAACCTAAGCGATTTTCAAAACTACTTTTTGGCTAACTTCTTATAGGAAGGTCTAGGAGCTCTGAAAATGAACGTGCGCGTCTTTCACTCTTCCGAGGGACTTAGAAGAATTTTGTGATATTTTTTATTAAAATGTTGTATAAGGGTATATATATAAATATATTTTATGCACTGTATATGAGCTGGCGATTTCTAAGTCTGTGGTTCCGAGAGGGGGTAACCCAGGCTCACTAATAAGGTCAAGCCACTTGGCTGCCAGAATGCCCTGCTTCAGCACAGACCAGAAAGGCATTGTGATAAGCGTATCCCCGGTATAGTCAGGGGTTAATGGGAGTCGTCCCCGTCCCCCCAGTATACGGCCAGAACCATGACCCCGGTACTTGTGGTTCGGACTCTCTCCAACCAGCCATAATGTTGTGAGAGTGAAATTATGTCTAAGTCCAGCTTTGGTACATTAGAAGCAACTCTGAAACTTAACCTAAGCGTTTTTCGAAGCTACTTTTTGGCTAACTTCTTATAGGAAGGTCTAGGAGCTCTGAAAATGAACGTGCGCGTCTTTCACTCTTCCCGAGGGACTTAGAAGAATTTTGTGATATTTTTTATTAAATGGTGTATAAGGGTATATATATAAATATATTTTATGCACTGTATATGAGCTGGCGATTTCTAAGTCTGTGGTTCCGAGAGGGGTAACCAGGCTCACTAATAAAGGTCAAGCCACTTGGCTGCCAGAATGCCCTGCTTCAGCACAGACCAGAAAGGCATTGTGATAAGCGTATCCCCTGTATAGTCAGGGGTTAATGGGAGTCGTCCCCGTCCCCCCAGTATACGGCCAGAACCCATGGACCCGGTACTTGTGGTTCGGACTCTCTCCAACCAGCCATAATGTTGTGAGAGTGAAATTATGTCTAAGTCCAGCTTTGGTACATTAGAAGCAACTCTGAAACTTAACCTAAGCGTTTTCGAAGCTACTTTTTGGCTAACTTCTTATAGGAAGGTCTAGGAGCTCTGAAAATGAACGTGCGCGTCTTTCACTCTTCCCGAGGGACTTAGAAGAATTTTGTGATATTTTTTATTAAAATGGTGTATAAGGGTATATATATAAATATATTTTATGCACTGTATATGAGCTGGCGATTTCTAAGTCTGTGGTTCGAGAGGGGGTAACCAGGCTCACTAATAAAGGTCAAGCCACTTGGCTGCCAGAATGCCCTGCTTCAGCACAGACCAGAAAGGCATTGTGATAAGCGTATCCCCGGTATAGTCAGGGGTTAATGGGAGTCGTC
>NW_027454018.1:0-92500 GCF_040206685.1 Ascaphus truei
TGCTATTTTAATTGTTTTGGGATGTAATTCATGTATGTTAATTGATTGATGGTGACTTTATTGGATTACATAGTATACTTCTTGTGATGTAATGCTATTTTAGTTGGAATATTGTATTGTTAACATTGATTTGCAGCGTCTACATGTAGCTTACATTTTTGTATACAATGTAAATTCAATGTTTTAAGTGGCATTAGAGAATTTGGATTGGCATTTGATGCTTTAGATTGAATGATTACATTAGATTTGTTTAGGAAATGGCATTTTATTTCATTGAGCATTTTATGGATAAGTGGTATTGCCATTGGCAGGATGGCTTAACCCCTTAATTACCTTTGAGGTTTGTACCCGATAAGGTGACTAAGGGGTTCATTGATATGTGAATGTCATTGAAATGTATTGGCTATTTATTATTTTGGCAACGGACCACAATGATGATGCTGCGACGGGGCCTTCTTATTGATGAGGTTAGTAGAATTCTCTTTATTTTACTACGGTATTTAATGTGTTTAATAATGGCCAAATAATGTATTATCCCTATGTGGATAATAGTTATTTGGCACATTATTGTACTGTATGTGGTGGGGTGGGGGGAGGGGGTATTGGCCCCAAGGGTATGTGGGTAGGCCTCCCTTGTGGGTAATTGGTGAGGGTGGTTAGGCCTCAGGGGGTGGGGGGTTAGTGGGGTAGGGTATGTGTGTGATGGTGGGTTAACCCCTTAATGACTGTAGCGGTTAATAACCGCTATGGTGATTAAGGGGTTTGGGGATATTACATTGGATGTTTTTATTCTTGTTTCTGTTTTGCAGAAGTGGATGGGGCATGGGCAGGATGAAGATGAGGATGGCCTTCATCGTGGCAGCCGGACATGGGTGAGTGCTATATGTATTTAATGTATTTATTGTTCTGTATGTATTTTAAATGGACAACTGCACTATTATCCATTTGTGGATAATAGTAATGTTTCCCCATACTGTATTGTATGTTGTGTATTGCTATATTTATTGGGGGCAATTGTCCCCAATAACATGCTATTATGCATTAACCCCCTTGTGACATAGTCCATAGTTGTTAAGCAGCTTTCTGCCCCATTTTAGGTCAGAAGTGCAGGAATAGTTAAAAATGATCCGTTCCACAGATTCCCATTAACTCAGGCAGCTGGATGGAAAATCCAGACCACAGATTACAATGACTCTAGTTCTCCCTCACCTGCTCTTCTAATCACATGCACAGGTATGTAGAGCAGAGAGGTTGTGCATTTCACTCTCTCTCCTTAGAGCCTGGAGGCTGGGGGTATCACTGCTCCCCTGTTTCCAGTTTCGGTGTGGACGGCCCCTCCAAGTATCACAGTACCAGAGGATTTGCCTGGACACTTGGGACCGTGTTCCCACAACGAACAGATAAGACAAAACAAATGTTTATTGCTGTTCTAAAAGACTGTGCTGTATCTAGTGACCCTAAATGAGAGGGCATTGTTTTAAGCTGTGGAACCAGGTTAGTTGGCCCAGTTAGTTCGCAGTTAGAGGGCTGATTGTGATGTGTAGTTAGTTCCCTGAAAGGGATAGGATTTCTTTATATGATTTGGTTTTTATTTCTTAAAAGTGACACTGTGTGAAGTGCTATGACACTGATATAAGTGAGCCACTGAATGAAAATGTCCTGAGTGCCTCTTGCCTACACATCTTAAGGCTGCAGTCCTTGCTTGGATGAAAATAAAGCAGGCAGAAGCCTGAGTTTAAGCAATATAATACTTTGCATGATCCTGTTTGTTGTATAATTAACCCTAGAAGACTGTTTCGGGAAGAACCCAGACAGACGTCAGCGCTACAAAAGAGGGGCGTTTGTCACATATGGTGGAGGAATGCGGGTCGACACTAAAGTCTGTGGGTTTGCAAATAAATGCGGGGGTTTAAAATGGCCGCCCAGCAGAAGTAAAATACAGATGCTATGAGTGAAGTCTGTCCTACTGTGTATATCAATTGTGCTTCTAGCATACACAGAGAATGTTCAAAGTTTGGATGCAATAGCACCCCTGAACCCAAACAGAAAACCAAAATGTTTTGCAGAAGATATTTTTTTTTTGCATCTAGCAAGTGCTTGTTTGTAAAGCTAATGCCTTTTGCTGAAGTGAGTGAATTTGCAGCTAGCAAGTGCTGTATGTAAGTTGCTGAAGTGAGTGAAATTGCAGCTAGCAAATTGTCCCTGCCAGGTTTCTAAAATGGTCGACATGAAATGTTTTGTAGTCTTATACAGAGGGTTTCAACATCAGGAACATACTTATATATCAATTCAACAAGGCCAGATTCAGTCTTATACAGAGGGGTTTCAACATCAAGGAACATACCTGTGAAGAGAATGCAATTAGATCCATGTCATATCAGCTGAGGTTATTGGTTATTGGTCTTGCATGAAGAAAGTGAGTATATTAACTATATATATATTAACTGTAGTCTAACTGTTATTATCACTTAAAAAACCTCACTTTAAATGCCCTCACTGCCCAATGCAGCGAAGGTGTTAGTATTATACACAAAAAAAAAAAGTCACATGACCCTCCCCCTCCCCAATCAGTCAGCTTGTTCCATTTGGTCAATTAACAGCACAGAGTTAAGAGGGAAAAAAAAAAAAAACCTTTTTGCATTCAAACATACCAACTTATATATCAATTCAACAAGGCCAGATTCAGTCTTATACAGAGGGTTTCAACATCAGGAACATACTTATATATCAATTCAACAAGGCCAGATTCAGTCTTATACAGAGGGTTTCAACATCAGGAACATATCTGTGAAGAGAATGCAATTAGATCCATGTCATATCAGCTGAGGTTATTGGTTATTGGTCTTGCATGAAGAAAGTGAGTATATTAACTATATATATATACTAGCTGAGAGACCCGGCGTTGCCCGGAATTTTAAATAGATAAAATAAATTTCCCGCTAGGAGGAACTTCTGATCTGATGTCAATAAGGGGCGGAGGCAAAATGATAGTAGGCATGAAATGACAGTGAGGAGATTCTCACAGCAGCCATTTTGTGTAAAGACAGATTCATTTCTACATCTTATACTATACTAGCCTGATATACCCGGCGTTGCCCGGAGGCAGGGAGGGGGGGGGCGTGAAAAGGCAGGAGGGGGGGGGGGCGTGAAAGGCAGGAGGGGGGAGGCGTGAAAGGCAGGGAGGGGGAGGCGTGAAAGGCAGGAGGGGGGGCGTGAAAGGCAGGAGGGAGGGGCGTAAAAGGCAGGGGGGGGAGGCGTGAAAGGCAGGAGGGGGGGGGCGTGAAAGGCAGGAGGGGGGGGCGTAAAAGGCAGGGGGGGGGAGGCGTGAAAGGCAGGAGGGGGGGGGGGCGTGAAAGGCAGGAGGGGGGGGGGCGTGAAAGGCAGGAGGGGGAGGGGGCGTGAAAGGCAGGAGGGGGGGGGGGCGTGAAAGGCAGGAGGGGGGGGGGCGTTGGAAAGGCAGGGGGGGGGGGGGGCGTGAAAGGCAGGGGGGGGGCGTGAAAGGCAGGGGGGGGCGTGAAAGGCAGGGGGGGGGCGTGAAAGGCAGGGGGGTGGCGTGAAAGGCAGGGGGGGGCGTGAAAGGCAGGGGGGGCGTGAAAGTCAGGGGGGGGGCCTGAAAGTCAGGAGGGGGGCGTGAAAGGCAGGAGGGGGCGTGAAAGGCAGGGGGGGGGCGTGAAAGGCAGGGGGGGGCGTGAAAGGCAGGGG
Source organism: Ascaphus truei (assembly GCF_040206685.1). Classification (NCBI taxonomy): domain Eukaryota; kingdom Metazoa; phylum Chordata; class Amphibia; order Anura; family Ascaphidae; genus Ascaphus; species Ascaphus truei. The sequence continues at coordinate 3,703 of NW_027454018.1, forward strand.
GGGTGTGAAAGGGCAGGGTGGGGGTGTGAAAGGCAGGAGGGGGTGTGAAAGGCAGGGGGGTGTGAAAGGCAGGGGGGGGGTGTGAAAGGCAGGGGGGTGTGAAAGGCAGGGGGGGGGGCGACACACACACACACACCACACACACACACACACGTCACCTAGAGCGACACACACGCGACACCTACCTCTACTTCCGTCCGCCGCCATCTTAGGCGCCGCGAGGGAGGAAGGGGGTTTTTTCTGCCGCCGCCATCTTAGACGCCGCGAGGCAGCTGCAGCCTGCCTGGCCGCTGCCTGTTCCCCCTCCGGGGATGGAGATCAGCGGAGCGGAGGGGAGGGTAGAGGTGAGCGGAGGGATGGGAGAGGTGAGCAGAGGGATGGGAGAGGTGAGCGGAGGGAGGGGAGAGGTGAGTGGAGGGGAGAGATGACGCGAGGCAGCTGCAGCCTGCCTGGCCGCTGCCTGTTCCCCCGCCGGGGATGGAGATCAGCGGAGCGGAGGGAGAGGTGAGCGGGAGTGAGGGGAGAGATGAGCGGAAGGAGGGGGAGAGATGAGCGGAAGGAGGGGAGAGATGACGCGAGGCAGCTGTAGGCGCCGCGAGGGAGGAAGGGGGTTTTTTTCCTGCCGCCGCCATCTTAGACGCCGCGAGGCAGCTGCAGCCTGCCCTGGCCGCTGCCTGTTCCCCCGCCGGGGATGGAGATCAGCGGAGCGGAGGGAGGGTAGAGGTGAGCGGAGGGAGGGGAGAGGTGAGCGGAGGGAGGGGAGAGGGTGAGCGGAGGGAGGGGAGAGGTGAGCGGAGCGGAGGGGAGAGGTGAGCGGAGCGGAGGGAGAGGTGAGCGGAGGGAGGGGAGAGATGAGCGGAGTGAGGGGAGAGATGAGCGCCGGGGTGTGTGGGGTGTGTGTGTGTGTGGGGTGTGTGTGCGAGCCGAGGGGAAGAGAGTGGCAGTTGGGTGACGTCACACCCACCAATCTGATTGGCCACAGGCTGAGGACCAATCAGATTCACCGCAGCTAGTACCAACCTTTGATTTTATATATTAAGATATTAACTTGTAGTCTAATTGTTTTTATCACTTAAAAACCTCACTTTAAATGCCTCACTGCCTAATGCAGTTCCTGCCCAATGCAGCGAAGGTGTTTAGTATTATACACAAAAAAAAGTCACATGACCCTCCCCCTCCCCAATCAGTCAGCTTGTTCCATTTGGTCAATTAACAGCACAGAGTTAAGAGGAAAAAATAAATAAAACTTTTTACATTCAAACATACCAACTTATATATGAATTCAACAAGGCCAGATTCAGTCTTATACAGAGGGTTTTCAACATCAGGAACATACTTATATATCAATTCAACAAGGCCAGATTCAGTCTTATACAGAGGGTTTCAACATCAGGAACATACTTATATATCAATTCAACAAGGCCAGATTCAGTCTTATACAGAGGGTTTCAACATCAGGAACATACTTATATATCAATTCAACAAGGCCAGATTCAGTCTTATACAGAGGGTTTCAACATCAGGAACATACCTGTGAAGAGAATGCAATTAGATCCATGTCATATCAGCTGAGGTTATTGGTTATTGGTCTTGCATGAAGAAAGTGAGTATATTAACTATATATATATTAACTGTAGTCTAACTGTTTTTATCACTTAAAAACCTCACTTTAAATGCCTCACTGCCTAATGCAGTTCCTGCCCAATGCAGCGAAGTTGTTAGTATTATACACAAAAAAAAAGTCACATGACCCTCCCCCTCCCCAATCAGTCAGCTTGTTCCATTTGGTCCAATTAACAGCACAGAGTTAAGAGGGAAAAAAAAAAAAAAAATACTTTTTACATTCAAACATACCAACTTATATATCAATTCAACAAGGCCAGATTCAGTCTTATACAGAGGGTTTCAACATCAGGAACATACTTATATATCAATTCAACAAGGCCAGATTCAGTCTTATACAGAGGGTTTCAACATCAGGAACATACTTATATATCAATTCAACAAGGCCAGATTCAGTCTTATACAGAGGGTTTCAACATCAGGAACATACCTGTGAAGAGAATGCAATTAGATCCATGTCATATCAGCTGAGGTTATTGGTTATTGGTCTTGCATGAAGAAAGTGAGTATATTAACTATATATATATATTAACTGTAGTCTAACTGTTTTTATCACTTAAAAACCTCACTTTAAATGCCTCACTGCCTAATGCAGTTCCTGCCCAATGCAGCGAAGGTGTTAGTATTATACTCAAAAAAAAAGTCACATGACCCTCCCCCTCCCCAATCAGTCAGCTTGTTCCATTTGGTCAATTAACAGCACAGAGTTAAGAGGAAAAAAAAAAAACTTTTTACATTCAAACATACCAACTTATATATCAATTCAACAAGGCCAGATTCAGTCTTATACAGAGGGTTTCAACATCAGGAACATACTTATATATCAATTCAACAAGGCCAGATTCAGTCTTATACAGAGGGTTTCAACATCAGGAACATACCTGTGAAGAGAATGCAATTAGATCCATGTCATATCAGCTGAGGTTATTGGTTATTGGTCTTGCATGAAGAAAGTGAGTATATTAACTATATATATATATATTAACTGTAGTCTAACTGTTTTTATCACTTAAAAACCCTCACTTTAAATGCCTCACTGCCTAATGCAGTTCCTGCCCAATGCAGCGAAGGTGTTAGTATTATACACAAAAAAAAGTCACATGACCCTCCCCCCTCCCCAATCAGTCAGCTTGTTCCATTTGGTCAATTAACAGCACAGAGTTAAGAGGAAAAAATAAATAAAACTTTTTACATTCAAACATACCAACTTATATATGAATTCAACAAGGCCAGATTCAGTCTTATACAGAGGGTTTCAACATCAGGAACATACTTATATATCAATTCAACAAGGCCAGATTCAGTCTTATACAGAGGGTTTCAACATCAGGAACATACCTGTGAAGAGAATGCAATTAGATCCATGTCATATCAGCTGAGGTTATTGGTTATTGGTCTTGCATGAAGAAAGTGAGTATATTAACTATATATATATTAACTGTTGTCTAACTGTTTTTATCACTTAAAAACCTCACTTTAAATGCCTCACTGCCTAAGGCAGTTCCTGCCCAATGCAGCGAAGGTGTTAGTATTATACACAAAAAAAAAGTCACATGACCCTCCCCCTCCCCAATCAGTCAGCTTGTTCCATTTGGTCAATTAACAGCACAGAGTTAAGAGGGAAAAAAAAAAACTTTTTACATTCAAACATACCAACTTATATATCAATTCAACAAGTCCAGATTCAGTCTTATACAGAGGGTTTCAACATCAGGAACATACTTATATATCAATTCAACAAGGCCAGATTCAGTCTTATACAGAGGGTTTCAACATCAGGAACATACCTGTGAAGAGAATGCAATTAGATCCATGTCATATCAGCTGAGGTTATTGGTTATTGCTCTTGCATGAAGAAAGTGAGTATATTAACTATATATATATTAACTGTAGTCTAACTGTTATTATCACTTAAAAACCTCACTTTAAATGCCTCACTGCCCAATGCAGCGAAGGTGTTAGTATTATACACAAAAAAAAATCACATGACCCTCCCCCTCCCCAATCAGTCAGCTTGTTCCATTTGGTCAATTAACAGCACAGAGTTAAGAGGGAAAAAAAAAAAAACTTTTTGCATTCAAACATACCAACTTATATATCAATTCAACAAGGCCAGATTCAGTCTTATACAGAGGGTTTCAACATCAGGAACATACTTATATATCAATTCAACAAGGCCAGATTCAGTCTTATACAGAGGGTTTCAACATCAGGAACATACTTATATATCAATTCAACAAGGCCAGATTCAGTCTTATACAGAGGGTTTCAACATCAGGAACATACCTGTGAAGAGAATGCAATTAAATCCATGTCATATCAGCTGAGGTTATTGGTTATTGGTCTTGCATGAAGAAAGTGAGTATATTAACTATATATATATTAACTGTAGTCTAACTGTTTTTATCACTTAAAAACCTCACTTTAAATGCCTCACTGCCTAATGCAGTTCCTGCCCAATGCAGCGAAGGTGTTAGTATTATACACAAAAAAAAAGTCACATGACCCTCCCCCTCCCCAATCAGTCAGCTTGTTCCATTTGGTCAATTAACAGCACAGAGTTAAGAGGGGAAAAAAAAAACTTTTTACATTCAAACATACCAACTTATATATGAATCAACAAGGCCAGATTCAGTCTTATACAGAGGGTTTCAACATCAGGAACATACTTATATATCAATTCAACAAGGCCAGATTCAGTCTTATACAGAGGGTTTCAACATCAGGAACATACCTGTGAAGAGAATGCAATTAGATCCATGTCATATCAGCTGAGGTTATTGGTTATTGGTCTTGCATGAAGAAAGTGAGTATATTAACTATATATATATTAACTGTAGTCTAACTGTTATTATCACTTAAAAACCTCACTTTAAATGCCTCACTGCCCAATGCAGCGAAGGTGTTAGTATTATACACAAAAAAAAAGTCACATGACCCTCCCCCTCCCCAATCAGTCAGCTTGTTCCATTTGGTCAATTAACAGCACAGAGTTAAGAGGGAAAAAAAAAAAAAACTTTTTACATTCAAACATACCAACTTATATATCAATTCAACAAGGCCAGATTCAGTCTTATACAGAGGGTTTCAACATCAGGAACATACTTATATATCAATTCAACAAGGCCAGATTCAGTCTTATACAGAGGGTTTCAACATCAGGAACATACTTATATATCAATTCAACAAGGCCAGATTCAGTCTTATACAGAGGGTTTCAACATCAGGAACATACTTATATATCAATTCAACAAGGCCAGATTCAGTCTTATACAGAGGGTTTCAACATCAGGAACATACTTATATATCAATTCAACAAGGCCAGATTCAGTCTTATACAGAGGGTTTCAACATCAGGAACATACTTATATATCAATTCAACAAGGCCAGATTCAGTCTTATACAGAGGGTTTCAACATCAGGAACATACCTGTGAAGAGAATGCAATTAGATCCATGTCATATCAGCTGAGGTTATTGGTTATTGGTCTTGCATGAAGAAAGTGAGTATATTAACTATAAATATATATATTAACTGTAGTCTAATTGTTTTTATCACTTAAAAACCTCACTTTAAATGCCTCACTGCCTAATGCAGTTCCTGCCCAATGCAGCGAAGGTGTTAGTAGTATATACACAAAAAAAAAGTCACATGACCCTCCCCCTCCCCAATCAGTCAGCTTGTTCCATTTGGTCAATTAACAGCACAGAGTTAAGAGGGAAAAAAAAAAAAACTTTTTGCATTCAAACATACCAACTTATATATCAATTCAACAAGGCCAGATTCAGTCTTATACAGAGGGGTTCAACATCAGGAACATACTTATATATCAATTCAACAAGACCAGATTCAGTCTTATACAGAGGGTTTCAACATCAGGAACATACTTATATATCAATTCAACAAGGCCAGATTCAGTCTTATACAGAGGGTTTCAACATCAGGAACATACTTATATATCAATTCAACAAGGCCAGATTCAGTCTTATACAGAGGGTTTCAACATCAGGAACATACTGCACCGACACACTTTATTCGAGCAAATACCCAGTATGTACCTGGCAGATACCTGGAATGCGCCACTCCTCACCTCTGACAAGCCCCGTTGCATTTGCCTTCCCAGCCTGGGTTCATGCCTGGCTGATGGGCGGCTGATCTGTTAAATGATAATGATTAGGATTTAATAGGCTGCAATGCTTCGCGTGTCTACCAGATGGCATAAATTCATGAATTGAAATGCAGTATATATATATATACTGTGCAGTATTGCAGCCAGCGGGAATAAAATGCTTCAATCCCTGCTTGGAAAATACCTCAATGCACTCGGGCAGAAAACAGTCACAAACCTCAATACACCCGGGTATACCCGAATTCGTGGGACTAGCCAAGCTCGAATAAAGTGTGTCGCCAGTGTACTTATATATCAATTCAACAAGGCCAGATTCAGTCTTATACAGAGGGTTTCAACATCAGGAACATACTTATATATCAATTCAACAAGGCCAGATTCAGTCTTATACAGAGGGTTTCAACATCAGGAACATACCTGTGAAGAGAATGCAATTAGATCCATGTCATATCAGCTGAGGTTATTGGTTATTGGTCTTGCATGAAGAAAGTGAGTATATTAACTATATATATATTAACTGTAGTCTAACTGTTATTATCACTTAAAAACCTCACTTTAAATGCCTCACTGCCTAATGCAGTTCCTGCCCAATGCAGCGAAGTTGTTAGTATTATACACAAAAAAAAAGTCACATGACCCTCCCCCTCCCCAATCAGTCAGCTTGTTCCATTTGGTCAATTAACAGCACAGAGTTAAGAGGGAAAAAAAAAAAAAAAAAAACTTTTTACATTCAAACATACCAACTTATATATCAATTCAACAAGGCCAGATTCAGTCTTATACAGAGGGTTTCAACATCAGGAACATACTTATATATCAATTCAACAAGGCCAGATTCAGTCTTATACAGAGGGTTTCAACATCAGGAACATACTTATATATCAATTCAACAAGGCCAGATTCAGTCTTATACAGAGGGTTTCAACATCAGGAACATACCTGTGAAGAGAATGCAATTAGATCCATGTCATATCAGCTGAGGTTATTGGTTATTGGTCTTGCATGAAGAAAGTGAGTATATTAACTATATATATATATTAACTGTAGTCTAACTGTTATTATCACTTAAAAACCTCACTTTAAATGCCTCACTGCCTAATGCAGTTCCTGCCCAATGCAGCGAAGGTGTTAGTATTATACTCAAAAAAAAAGTCACATGACCCTCCCCCTCCCCAATCAGTCAGCTTGTTCCATTTGGTCAATTAACAGCACAGAGTTAAGAGGAAAAAAAAAAACTTTTTACATTCAAACATACCAACTTATATATCAATTCAACAAGGCCAGATTCAGTCTTATACAGAGGGTTTCAACATCAGGAACATACTTATATATCAATTCAACAAGGCCAGATTCAGTCTTATACAGAGGGTTTCAACATCAGGAACATACCTGTGAAGAGAATGCAATTAGATCCATGTCATATCAGCTGAGGTTATTGGTTATTGGTCTTGCATGAAGAAAGTGAGTATATTAACTATATATATATATATATTAACTGTAGTCTAACTGTTATTATCACTTAAAAACCTCACTTTAAATGCCTCACTGCCTAATGCAGTTCCTGCCCAATGCAGCGAAGTTGTTAGTATTATACACAAAAAAAAAGTCACATGACCCTCCCCCTCCCCAATCAGTCAGCTTGTTCCATTTGGTCAATTAACAGCACAGAGTTAAGAGGGAAAAAAAAAAAAAAAACTTTTTACATTCAAACATACCAACTTATATATGAATTCAACAAGGCCAGATTCAGTCTTATACAGAGGGTTTCAACATCAGGAACATACTTATATATCAATTCAACAAGGCCAGATTCAGTCTTATACAGAGGGTTTCAACATCAGGAACATACTTATATATCAATTCAACAAGGCCAGATTCAGTCTTATACAGAGGGTTTCAACATCAGGAACATACTTATATATCAATTCAACAAGGCCAGATTCAGTCTTATACAGAGGGTTTCAACATCAGGAACATACCTGTGAAGAGAATGCAATTAGATCCATGTCATATCAGCTGAGGTTATTGGTTATTGGTCTTGCATGAAGAAAGTGAGTATATTAACTATATATATATATATATATATTAACTGTAGTCTAACTGTTATTATCACTTAAAAACCTCACTTTAAATGCCTCACTGCCTAATGCAGTTCCTGCCCAATGCAGCGAAGGTGTTAGTATTATACACAAAAAAAAAGTCACATGACCCTCTCCCTCCCCAATCAGTCAGCTTGTTCCATTTGGTCAATTAACAGCACAGAGTTAAGAGGAAAAAAAAAAAATAACTTTTTACATTCAAACATACCAACTTATATATCAATTCAACAAGGCCAGATTCAGTCTTATACAGAGGGTTTCAACATCAGGAACATACTTATATATCAATTCAACAAGGCCAGATTCAGTCTTATACAGAGGGTTTCAACATCAGGAACATACCTGTGAAGAGAATGCAATTAGATCCATGTCATATCAGCTGAGGTTATTGGTTATTGGTCTTGCATGAAGAAAGTGAGTATATTAACTATATATATATATATTAACTGTAGTCTAACTGTTATTATCACTTAAAAACCTCACTTTAAATGCCTCACTGCCCAATGCAGCGAAGGTGTTAGTATTATACACAAAAAAAAAGTCACATGACCCTCCCCCTCCCCAATCAGTCAGCTTGTTCCATTTGGTCAATTAACAGCACAGAGTTAAGAGGGGAAAAAAAAAAAACTTTTTGCATTCAAACATACCAACTTATATATCAATTCAACAAGGCCAGATTCAGTCTTATACAGAGGGTTTCAACATCAGGAACATACTTATATATCAATTCAACAAGGCCAGATTCAGTCTTATACAGAGGGTTTCAACATCAGGAACATACTTATATATCAATTCAACAAGGCCAGATTCAGTCTTATACAGAGGGTTTCAACATCAGGAACATACTTATATATCAATTCAACAAGGCCAGATTTAGTCTTATACAGAGGGTTTCAACATCAGGAACATACTTATATATCAATTCAACAAGGCCAGATTCAGTCTTATACAGAGGGTTTCAACATCAGGAACATACTTATATATCAATTCAACAAGGCCAGATTCAGTCTTATACAGAGGGTTTCAACATCAGGAACATACCTGTGAAGAGAATGCAATTAGATCCATGTCATATCAGCTGAGGTTATTGGTTATTGGTCTTGCATGAAGAAAGTGAGTATATTAACTATATATATATATTAACTGTTGTCTAACTGTTTTTATCACTTAAAAACCTCACTTTAAATGCCTCACTGCCTAAGGCAGTTCCTGCCCAATGCAGCGAAGGTGTTAGTATTATACACAAAAAAAAAGTCACATGACCCTCCCCCTCCCCAATCAGTCAGCTTGTTCCATTTGGTCAATTAACAGCACAGAGTTAAGAGGGAAAAAAAAAAACTTTTTACATTCAAACATACCAACTTATATATCAATTCAACAAGTCCAGATTCAGTCTTATACAGAGGGTTTCAACATCAGGAACATACTTATATATCAATTCAACAAGGCCAGATTCAGTCTTATAGAGAGGGTTTCAACATCAGGAACATACCTGTGAAGAGAATGCAATTAGATCCATGTCATATCAGCTGAGGTTATTGGTTATTGGTCTTGCATGAAGAAAGTGAGTATATTAACTATATATATATTAACTGTAGTCTAACTGTTATTATCACTTAAAAACCTCACTTTAAATGCCTCACTGCCCAATGCAGCGAAGGTGTTAGTATTATACACAAAAAAAAAGTCACATGACCCTCCCCCTCCCCAATCAGTCAGCTTGTTCCATTTGGTCAATTAACAGCACAGAGTTAAGAGGGAAAAAAAAAAAAAACTTTTTACATTCAAACATACCAACTTATATATCAATTCAACAAGGCCAGATTCAGTCTTATACAGAGGGTTTCAACATCAGGAACATACTTATATATCAATTCAACAAGGCCAGATTCAGTCTTATACAGAGGGTTTCAACATCAGGAACATACTTATATATCAATTCAACAAGGCCAGATTCAGTCTTATACAGAGGGTTTCAACATCAGGAACATACTTATATATCAATTCAACAAGGCCAGATTCAGTCTTATACAGAGGGTTTCAACATCAGGAACATACTTATATATCAATTCAACAAGGCCAGATTCAGTCTTATACAGAGGGTTTCAACATCAGGAACATACTTATATATCAATTCAACAAGGCCAGATTCAGTCTTATACAGAGGGTTTCAACATCAGGAACATACCTGTGAAGAGAATGCAATTAGATCCATGTCATATCAGCTGAGGTTATTGGTTATTGGTCTTGCATGAAGAAAGTGAGTATATTAACTATATATATATATTAACTGTTGTCTAACTGTTTTTATCACTTAAAAACCTCACTTTAAATGCCTCACTGCCTAAGGCAGTTCCTGCCCAATGCAGCGAAGGTGTTAGTATTATACACAAAAAAAAAGTCACATGACCCTCCCCCTCCCCAATCAGTCAGCTTGTTCCATTTGGTCAATTAACAGCACAGAGTTAAGAGGGAAAAAAAAAACTTTTTACATTCAAACATACCAACTTATATATCAATTCAACAAGTCCAGATTCAGTCTTATACAGAGGGTTTCAACATCAGGAACATACTTATATATCAATTCAACAAGGCCAGATTCAGTCTTATAGAGAGGGTTTCAACATCAGGAACATACCTGTGAAGAGAATGCAATTAGATCCATGTCATATCAGCTGAGGTTATTGGTTATTGGTCTTGCATGAAGAAAGTGAGTATATTAACTATATATATATATTAACTGTAGTCTAACTGTTATTATCACTTAAAAACCTCACTTTAAATGCCTCACTGCCTAATGCAGTTCCTGCCCAATGCAGCGAAGGTGTTAGTATTATACACAAAAAAAAAGTCACATGACCCTCTCCCTCCCCAATCAGTCAGCTTGTTCCATTTGGTCAATTAACAGCACAGAGTTAAGAGGAAAAAAAAAAAATTACTTTTTACATTCAAACATACCAACTTATATATCAATTCAACAAGGCCAGATTCAGTCTTATACAGAGGGTTTCAACATCAGGAACATACTTATATATCAATTCAACAAGGCCAGATTCAGTCTTATACAGAGGGTTTCAACATCAGGAACATACCTGTGAAGAGAATGCAATTAGATCCATGTCATATCAGCTGAGGTTATTGGTTATTGGTCTTGCATGAAGAAAGTGAGTATATTAACTATATATATATTAACTGTAGTCTAACTGTTATTATCACTTAAAAACCTCACTTTAAATGCCTCACTGCCCAATGCAGCGAAGGTGTTAGTATTATACACAAAAAAAAAGTCACATGACCCTCCCCCTCCCCAATCAGTCAGCTTGTTCCATTTGGTCAATTAACAGCACAGAGTTAAGAGGGAAAAAAAAAAAAAACTTTTTGCATTCAAACATACCAACTTATATATCAATTCAACAAGGCCAGATTCAGTCTTATACAGAGGGTTTCAACATCAGGAACATACTTATATATCAATTCAACAAGGCCAGATTCAGTCTTATACAGAGGGTTTCAACATCAGGAACATACTTATATATCAATTCAACACGGCCAGATTCAGTCTTATACAGAGGGTTTCAACATCAGGAACATACCTGTGAAGAGAATGCAATTAGATCCATGTCATATCAGCTGAGGTTATTGGTTATTGGTCTTGCATGAAGAAAGTGAGTATATTAACTATATATATATATATTAACTGTAGTCTAATTGTTTTTATCACTTAAAAACCTCACTTTAAATGCCTCACTGCCTAATGCAGTTCCTGCCCAATGCAGCGAAGTTGTTAGTATTATACACAAAAAAAAAGTCACATGACCCTCCCCCTCCCCAATCAGTCAGCTTGTTCCATTTGGTCAATTAACAGCACAGAGTTAAGAGGGAAAAAAAAAAAAAAAACTTTTTACATTCAAACATACCAACTTATATATCAATTCAACAAGGCCAGATTCAGTCTTATACAGAGGGTTTCAACATCAGGAACATACTTATATATCAATTCAACAAGGGCAGATTCAGTCTTATACAGAGGGTTTCAACATCAGGAACATACCTGTGAAGAGAATGCAATTAGATCCATGTCATATCAGCTGAGGTTATTGGTCTTGCATGAAGAAAGTGAGTATATTAACTATATATATATATATATTAACTGTAGTCTAACTGTTTTTATCACTAAAAAACCTCACTTTAAATGCCTCACTGCCTAAGGCAGTTCCTGCCCAATGCAGCGAAGGTGTTAGTATTATACACAAAAAAAAAGTCACATGACCCTCCCCCTCCCCAATCAGTCAGCTTGTTCCATTTGGTCAATTAACAGCACAGAGTTAAGAGGGAAAAAAAAAAAAAAAACTTTTTACATTCAAACATACCAACTTATATATCAATTCAACAAGGCCAGATTCAGTCTTATACAGAGGGTTTCAACATCAGGAACATACCTGTGAAGAGAATGCAATTAGATCCATGTCATATCAGCTGAGGTTATTGGTTATTGGTCTTGCATGAAGAAAGTGAGTATATTAACTATATATATATTAACTGTTGTCTAACTGTTTTTATCACTTAAAAACCTCACTTTAAATGCCTCACTGCCTAATGCAGTTCCTGGGCATGATAAGCCTCTATAGCACTCAATGGGCACCCTAATTACAATACATTAATACACTAGACACACAATAATAAAACCTAACTAAACTCCAAAAAAACACACTTCACTAAATATAAACAGTAGCCAGCTAATCCAATCAATACAAGCAATAACAACATCAACAATGAATTAATTAAACCATTAACCAATCAAACCAATGAATTCCTAAATCAACTCAACATGAATAGTAACACTAACCAATCCAAACAATTAATTACTACAACATTAATGAATTTAAACAGTAAAATACAAAGAAAGAAATTCTAACAATATCTGAACTAACCATAAAACGCATAGAAAAACAGGACTTCCGTCCAAAAAGGTGCAACAGATATAAGAACAGGTATATTGTATAACAGGTCCCATATGTCATGGATACATAATTCTTTGCTTGAATTATTAGTGTGGACAAACTGCTTCTTAAGGATATATATCCCAGTCAACCTTAAAGACTGTTCATAAGTATGTGACTGCCTATATGGCTTCCAATAGTGGGATTTATAGGGTATTAGGGGAACATAGCGCCATAGGCTGAAAGTTCCCTGTTCTCCTACCACACTAAGGTGAGTCACAGAACAGAAATGGTGACAATATCACCAGTAGGTATATCAAAGTCCACTCACTTTTTTGATTGAAGAGTAGTATATATCAGCAGGGGATCCATGCAGGCGTGCCTCCAACTTGATTGCAGAGCAGGAAGGAAAAAAGCCTCTAGAGAGGAATGTGGAGCACAGCACAAGGACGGACAGCAGTACCAGCACATCAAGGGTTAACTAATTTATTAGTATAGGGGGACACACCATAAAACCGGACAATCACCACTCTGACGCGTTTCGGGCTATGCCCTTTGTCAAAGAGTATGCCCCAGACTTAACAAACACATATTTATACATTGTACCGACACAGGTACACGCGATTAAAGAATTTTAACAATGTATAAATATGTGTTTGTTAAGTCTGGGGCATACTCTTTGACAAAGGGCATAGCCCGAAACGCGTCAGAGTGGTGATTGTCTGGTTTTATGGTGTGTCCCCCTATACTAATAAATTAGTTAACCCTTGATGTGCTGGTCCTGCTGTCCGTCCTTGTGCTGTGCTCCACATTCCTCTCTAGAGGCTTTTTTCTAACCATAAAACGCATTAGCTAACATAATATAACATTAACTACAAATGAACACAAATCGCAAACCTTTTAGTAGCATTAAGCATGAACAAACAAACAATCACATCCACATAATACAATGAAATGAAAAAAAAAAACACAGCAATACCAAGCGAGAAATGCCCCCCAAATATTGGCATAATAATGTATTAACCTGTACCCTAAAGAGGTACAGATTAATATATTATCAGTCAATGTGCCTCCCCAAAAAATCAAAACACACATCCAATGAATAAACCTGTAAAAAGAAACATTTACAAACATTGAATATATTACTTACCAATAGAAGCGGTGGCTCTCCGACTCCCGGGGTAACATGAAGCTCACGCACCTTGAAGCCCTCCAACAGCATCCGATGCCATCCGCCATGAAGATCCGGATCAGGTACCCAAATCTTCTTTTTTCTAGTTGGGTTCCCGAGGGACTTGTCTGTGCAAGAAGGTGACACACCCCTCTCACAACCCGAGACGCAGGCAATCGACCAAGGTGGTCCCTATACCGGCACCTTCCATCTAATAATTTTATTGACCTTCTTCATACAAACTATATACATGAATAAACCAGTGTGGGTACAAGTCATAACCTATTTACAGTGAACACGAACGAATCCTAGCAACCATCCCGGACTTCTAGTCACCCCAACCCCTCGTGCTCTGTGTGATCTTCAGCTCTGCGGCAGAGTCCAGTGCGGTCAACCCTCCCCCCGCTCCGATGCCCAATTTCCTCAAGGCTCCCTCCCTCTTAAACAAGTTATATTTTGCTTTGGCTGAACTTCAAACCTATTTCCTTCTAGGCCACAGTCCCTTAATAACCTCTCCCCTCCGCATGAGTCCCTTGTTTATTATGGCCGCCCACCCTGACTCCCTCCCCCCTCCCCTTTCCCCCCACCCAACCTCCACCATCATCCTTATCTCCGGTATGGGGCTTTTCTTCTTCGCAGGACCTTTTCAGCTTTAGAGGTGTCCACATACCCAGTTCAGCGAAGGTACATAGCGACCACACTCTCGTTATACTCCCCCCTGTACATTGCGGCCGAGCATCTCCCCATCAGCCCCCCATGGACATCTACTGCAGGTAAGTGGAGAGAGAGAGATTAATCATCTGGACCATAGAAAACATGGAGGTCCACCCTAATTCTTGCCCTCATATCTAAGTCCCTAACCCCCCTGCACTTCTAAGACTATCCCTTTTTTCTCTACTTCCCTGTCCCTTCTCTAGACTACTCCTTCTTCCCTCGTCACCCCTTAGCTCCTCAGCGGGGCTGGAGTTTCATCGCTTTTGCTTGGCCCTGCTTGGCTGAACTCCTCCCTCTCCTACCCTACCGAAGGGATGCTTCTATCCCTTCTCCCTCCTAGTCTACTCCCAGCCTTTCTCCCCCACCCTTTCTCCAGCGAGTAGATTAGCTTCCATGTGACCATCCACATTTCCCAGTCTTCTTAACCCCTGCTCCCTTTCCCCTGATCTATGGCCTGATCTTCGACCCCAGTCTCCCCGCTCCTCCTTCCCTCTCTTCATCTATTCTCTAGCGGCAAGGCCCCCCTCTCCCCCCCTTATAAGTTGGATAATTATTAAATTTTAGGGCAGCCATGTCCCAGTCGGATCCTATGGTTCTCCACTGTTCTCTGCCGGTGGGCCTCCTGCTCCCGTCTGAGCCCCCGTCGACGAGATAATGGAGTCCAGCCGGACTCATTGCCCTCTTCTACCACCTGGGGTCTCTCCCAGCCGTACCCTCATCATGAGCTTACATGGCCGACATGCACCTTCGCGCCGCCAGGGGTCCTCGTCACTCATCTCTCCTTCTGCTGCTACCAAGATGGCCGTGAAGCATCTTCCCACCACCAGGGGACTTCTTCTTTATCTCACTCCTCCAGGAAGAATCAAGATGGCCGTGATTCACCTTCCCCTTCCACCAGAGGGACCAACTACACACCGCGCAAATCGTATGAAACTCAGAGCTGGAGATGGCTCCTTTAAGTCCTAACTTGGGGATGATTGACACCGGAGAAACACTTAAGCACTGTGTTTGCTCCTCTGCAGCTCCACACGCTTCCATGACGCCTCCGGAGCTGGATCCTCAGCTGGGAGCTGCTCTTCAGGACCCGAGGAAGAGACAGGTAGGCCTATTTTTTTCAGAAACTCAGCTCTCCCCTCCACATGTTTCAGAGTGAACATTTTTTAACACCATGAATCCAAATGGGAACAGCTATCTATACCGGATCCCATTATCGCATAGGGCTTTGGTAATTGATGACAGGGCTCACCTCTTTGACAGGGTTGCCGAGGCAAGGTCCTGAAAACACCTGGAGTTTCACTCCCTCGAATTCCAGGGACTTAGCCACTCTGGCGATTTGACATATGTTTTCCTTTATTTTAAAGTAGTGTAGCCTTATGATTATGTCCCTCGGCGAGTCTCCATGTTGCGGTTTGGATCGCAACGCTTGGTGACATCTGTCAAATTGTAGCTCTATTTCAGTCTTCTCTGGTAGCATATGCAACAGCCAGTTGGAGGTAAATTCCTCTGGATCTGATACCGACTCCGGGACACCCCACAGGTGGATATCATTTCGCTGGTCGCGGTTTTCTGAGTCTTCCTGCCTGTCATTTATGTCCGCAATCATTTTATAGAGTTGGGCCGTGGATTTCTCATTTTTCTGGATGGCTCTAGTACAGTATTTGCATCCACTTTACTTTCCAGTGTGTTGGTTCTGTCACCTAAACTGTCAATATCTTTCCTGAGTTCCAAGAGCTCTTTCTGAAAAAAGGTCTTCATCTCCGAGCAGAACACTTTCATGTCCTTTCTTGTGACCCAGTCTTGGTCCGAAGCCTCCGCTCTACTCGCGGGTCTGCTTGTGGATCTTTCACTCTGAGTTGAAGCCCGCCATTTGCCTGCTTTCCTCCCCTACACTCACTCGTGTCAGCTCACCTTTCGGGAAATAAACTGTTACCATCGGGGTTCTCTTTCGAGATATCGTTCTCCTTGGCATCCTTGGGGGTCCCGGCGTCTGAATTTCTGGTTTTCACTGTTATTCTCCTGGTTTTTGTGCTCTAAGTACATACATTAATTGCCGGCAGGGACGGAGTGAAAGGATGAGGAGGGGGGAGTGAGAGGATGAGGAGGGGGGAGTGAGAGGATGAGGAGGGGGAGTGCGAAGGGGAGAGGGGGGAGTCAGAGGATGAAGAGGGGGAGTGAGAGGATGAGGAGGGAGTGAGAGGATGAGGAGGGAGTGAGAGGATGAGGAGGGAGTGAGAGGATGAGGAGGGAGTGAGAGGATGAGGAGGGAGTGAGAGCAGGAGGAGGGGGGAGTGAGAGGATGAGGAGGGGGAGAAGCAAGATGATGAGGATGGAGGAGTGAGAGGAGACGGAGGGGAAGTAAGAGGATGAGGAGAGGGATTGAGAGGATGAAGAGGGGGTGAGTTTGAGGATGAGGTGGGGGAGTGAAAGGATGAGGAGGGGTGTAGTGAGGATGAGGAGGGGTGTAGTGAGGATGAGGGAGGGTGTAGTGAGAGGATAAGGATGAGGAGTGGTGGGAGTGAGAGCATGAGGAGCAGTGTAGTGAGAGGATGAGGAGGGGGGAGTGAGAGGATGAGGAGGGGGGAGTGAGATGATGAGGAGACATGGAAAGATGGTGAGGAGGGGGGAGATGGTGAGGAGGGGCAGAGGCGGAGAAGGGGTTGACAGGCTGGGCAGGAAGCAGAGAGGATGAGGAGGGGGAGAGGTGGAGGAGAGGAGGGGGGGAGACGATGAGGAGAGGGAGAGGGAGAGGATTAGGAGGGGAAGAGGATGAGGAGGGTGGAGGTAGGATAAACAGGGGGAGTGAGAGGATGAAAAGGGAGAGAAAGGATAATGATGGGGAGAGTTTGAGGAGGAAGGGGAGAGGATGAGGAGGGGGAGAGAGGATGAGGAGTGGGGAGTGAGAGGATAAGAAGGGGGAAGATGAGGGGGAGATAGGATGGGGAGAGATGATGTGGTAGGAGAGAGGATAAGGAGGGGACGAAAGTGGATGAGGAGGGGGATAGGAGAGAGAAAGAACGGGGAGGGGTGGGAGAGGGAAAGAATGGGGAGGGGTGGGAGAGAGAGAATGGGGATATAACAAAAAATATATACTTCATAAAACTCATATGGGTTTTGTTGAGATATGGGTCTCTCTTGGCCCACTTGGTTTGGACATGCGAGAAGGACTTACAGAAGAGCAAAACCTAGAAATCCAATCGGATAAGGCTCTTTGTGCACGCTTTTGCACAACTCACAGCTACTAGAATATCCCTGTGTCTATCCAAGAGGAGGTTTTAGTGTACTGACAAAAAACATCCCAAAAATAAATTGTAATTAAGGCCACGAGGTTTCACTGTATATAGAATATACATCCAGTAGCCCTCTCATTGTAAAAGACTCTTATCTCTATCCCCCCACAAATAAGCAGGGGGACCCATTCAATACCCATAATGCGTATGTCTGAAGCATTAAAGCAAAGTGCAGTGCTGTACCAAAGTAGTAGTTTAGTTTAGACTGCCCTTGAATGGAGTTGAACACTTCCCCAGTGCTGGAATTAGGACATAAAGGGTCTATGCAGCAACATAGAGTAATTGTGTTTAGACGCATGGCTCTATTTTTTGGAGCAGAGCCGCAGCATATATACTGTAAGAACAGTTTCTTACTTCTGACGCGGTATGTTAGACTTATGGCACTTCAGATATGGAGGATTTTGTGGGGGCAAATAAAAAGTAAAAAAAAAAAGTATCAGAGAAATGCAAGTTGTGATACATCTCAAAAGAATCTATGCACCATGTAACTCCCCCAACTCCTCCTACTGACTCTCCCCAAGGTGCATGCTGGGACAGACGCACAATGTGATACATCTCCTTATAATCTGTGCACCATGTAACTCCTCCCAA
Source organism: Ascaphus truei (assembly GCF_040206685.1). Taxonomy (NCBI): domain Eukaryota; kingdom Metazoa; phylum Chordata; class Amphibia; order Anura; family Ascaphidae; genus Ascaphus; species Ascaphus truei. The sequence continues at coordinate 22,257 of NW_027454018.1, forward strand.
CTCCTCCTACTGACTCTCCCCAAGGTGCACCCTGGGGCAGAGACTCAGACTGTGATACTTCTCACTATAATCTGTGCTCCATGTAACTCCCCCCCAACTCCTCCTACTGACTCTCCCCAAGGTGCAAGCTGGGACAGATGCAGAATGTGATACATATCCTTATAATCTGTGCACCATGTAACTCCCCCCCCAACTCCTCCTACTGACTCTCCCCAATGTACAAGCTGAGGAAGATGGGGCACAATTTGGAGCAAGGCTTAGATACAGTAAATACAGTAAGTGCAGGGTTTTGCTCCAAAATTGCCTTGATACATAGACCCCAGAGAGAGAGCTTCAAATGTGTTTAAAAAGGAGAAATACTGAGCCTGGCCTTAGTAGGAGCTGACAAATGACTGATTGTATCCGTGCAAATGGTGTTATTTATTCTGTTTGACATACACAGTAACTTCTCAGCATTTTACATGTGACATACATAAGGGGTGATACTTTATCTTGCCATGAAGTCAATGCATTTGAACCCAGTGATACAGTATGTTGATCCCACTGCTGTCAGTGGCACTGTCCATATGTGTACTTGTGTCACCCAATGTACGTAATACAATGTATCACAGCAGCTGTGATTTTTGTGACTGCTACTCTAGTTAACCACTTCTCAACACCTTGAAATTAAATGTCAAAGTAACTGATTTCTCTATTATGACATCACGAGACAGCATCATTGAGCCTCCTAGGAGATGCCAGAAGCCGTGTTCTGTAATGACATCATGGAATCGCCTTAGAGACTGAGATAAATACACAAATGTAAACTTGTTTGTGCGTGACTTGAATTAGTTCCCGAAGGAAACCGTTAGTTTCGTGGACATCTCAGAGATAGGAAAAATGTGGCGCTGTACAGAGAGACTAATTATCCCCACCTTAACTCGGTATCATGGCAGGTAGGAAGCAACGTGACCTTTACATACCCAAAAAGAAATGGATAATATCTATATTTTTGAATTGTTTACTTGCACAATGTTTTATGGGGTACAGAACAGATAATATGACTCCTATCAATGGATGGGAGAAAGAAGACGGATGGAGGGGGGGGGGCGGTAGACAACACACAAGGGGTTAGGTACGTGGCCTTGATCGGATAATATTTTTTTTATAAATGTCAAAACTGATTTCTTATAGATACATACACACATTTGTTTTATTGTATTTACTTTTATATTTGGCTTGTAATTCAAAATCTTAAATGATTTGAACAGTAATGTATAGAAAAGAACACATGTACTGTATACATAAATGTCAAAGCGGCAAACGTCTATGGGATCTATGGGATAGGAAAAAAAGACACAGGGACCTTAGTGTATACAGTAGGATTAGTTATGTATAAGGCATGCTTTTTCCTTGCTCTAAGTTTAGGTCAATAACTATTGGACCAATTCTACACCGTGGGGTGTAATGTTCGACTACTTTCAGCCATATCCTTAAATTATTGTCTACAGCAGTGTTTTTCAACCAAGGTTCCTAGGAACCCTAGGATTCCCCGGGCATCCCTAAAGAGTCCGCTGTAATTTCAGGTCATTTTAAAATTGTACTTAATACAGAAGAATTTACAGTACAATGCATCAGATCTTAGAAGCGCTATTAGTGAGGGTTGGGGTTCCTCACACTTCATCTGATCTCAGACACGCTATTAGATAGGGTTGGGATATATTACAATGCATCTCATCTTAGACTCGCTGTTAGAGAAGGTTGGGGTCCCACAGAATTTCACATTGGGTTCCTTAACCAAAAAAGTTTGGAAACCACTACTCTACAGTTATACAAAGGCCCCCAAAAAAACAAAGCCACAAAACGAGGGCAGAATCTGCCACTTGATTTACAGATATAGCTGACCTGAGTGCTCCTCCAGATACCTCAATATACCAGACATGTCTCAGAATACCACACCATAATATTACCACAAACTACCACAGTTGGAACAGGCAATTTTTATTTTTTTATTTTTAAAGATCCAGTTCCGAAAGCTATGGTACATCTACAATTGTCATTGTGTTCAGAGGTGGACATGAAAGCAGGTGATGGACTGCACAAGTTATATGTGTCAGTTGCCACTTGGTGTCGAAAACTACCTAGAAATAGTTTTCTGTCTGTGTTACATCCCAGCACATCATTAATGTGTATATATTTATATATATATATATATATATATATATATATATATATATATATATATATATATATATATGCTGTGAGTGTGTTTAATGGCTTTGCATCTCCCAAGCCCTTGATTAAAAGCTGTGTCTAAAGCAGCATGCATTGGCTATGGGTTGCTCATGTAATGTGAGCTTGAGATAAAAGGTGGCACTGTGTGCTCATTTGCATGTCATTTCCCAGAATCCCTTGCTGCAGTGGAAGTGCTGTGTGCTGGGTGATAAGGGTGAAAGACAGGGTTGCAGACCTGTCTAAGACATGCAAATGAATATACAGGAATATTTACAGTTGCTTTATGCTTTACTGTGGATGGAGCTTGCTTAAAAATATATTTAAAATATTGAAGCTTCTGACCACTATTGATCAGAGTAGCGGTCTGTAACATTGATAATCAAATAAATGTGTTTTCCCAGCAAGCCATTTTCCCTGTTAGTGCTTGCTATTCATAACAAAACAAAGACCCCCAAAAACTTTATTCAAAACCAGAACCAAAACCCCAAATATTTTAAAGGCAAAATAAAAATACCAAGCCAAGTGAGCATCTCTATGTATTTCATATGTATTTGATATCAAGAATATATTTTCACAGGTCTGTTAAAGCCGTCCTAACCCCCCAAAGTCAGGTTTATAGGATATCCCAGCTTCAGCGCAGGTGGCTCAATCAGTCCCTGCTTCAGCACAGCTGGCTCAATCAGTCCCTGCTTCAGCACAGGTGACTCAATCAGAGGCTGATTGAGTGATTGTGCCACCTGTGCTAAAGCTGGAATATCCTGAAAAGTTAACCTGTTGGGGGGGCTTGAAGACTGGAGTTGAGTCCCCGTGTGTTAAAGAAATGTGCCTTGATTGTGCTTTTCACGCCCTTCACTTTTACCTTTCTTCCTTACAGATCAGTTTTTAAATGCCTCTGCTGTGAACCCTCCACCGACCTGCAGTGCTCCTGCAGTTACCACTGCTTACCCTTCATGGAGCAACAGGTCCCACCCAGTAGGGAGGAATACTGAAGTCTACAGACATGGGGCCCAAGGCATGATTTTGCAACAAGGGTCTGCAGGAACACCAATGTATCTACAGCAGATCCCACAGGCAACACGCGCTTACCCTCGTGTATCGGACATGAACGGAGGATCTTACCACACTGCTACAGGAGGATACGCAGGATTTGCAGGACAGGTTAGGGGAGAAGCCACAACGCAGCCTGTTACTTTCCGTCCCAACAAACAGTTGGAAAGACGTGCTACAATAGGGCCTTGTATAATGACCACCCAGTATGCACAACTTCAGCAGCCACCATTCATACCCCATAGAGGAATGCAGACCTTACAAGGTGAGATATTGAGAATCTTTACTAATCATTGTTCAAAATCTTCTCCTTGACTGATACCATTACCTGTTATAAAGATCTTTAATTACGGTCATTCGCCACTGTAGTGTTACAAAGATATAGAACTCTACAGTATGTAGTCCTCGCCAATACTGAAGGGATTAAGCATGTGTTTGCTTTTCTTTCTTTGTGTTATTATGTACAATGTGTTGGTATTTATGATAATTGATTATTTCTCCTTTTTGATTTTGTTACAGTGTGTCAGACCTCGCTTGGAGCCCAACATATTTCCCAGGCCAGTTTAATTACACAAGGAGCAGTTCAGCTTGCTGCTAATGAAAAAAGTGAACCACCTCTAATGTACCCAACTCAACCAGCTCGGAAGCTGAGCCACCTCCCTAAGTTACATATTGAAGTGCAAAGCAACAAAGAGTTATATGTGCCAGTGTGGAAAAGGGGTGGGTTAAAAGATATGGAGAAGAGATCTTCAGAGGTGAAGGCCCCCTCACATATGGCTCAGAAGATTCGCAATAACGTGCTGAGTTCAGTGAAGACTAAGTGTCCGTCAAAGTCTGAGGGGGTACCAAAGTGCTCCACAGTGGAAACAAAGAAGAAAAAGATCCTTTCTTCAGCTGCAAAGGATCAAGTCCCTCAAACTGCACTGCAAAAGAAGGTAAAACCAATGTCAAAGCCAGTAAATCATTCTTCTGCTCCTATACCAGGGAAGTCACCCCATGGCCCACAATCTGGTGACGAGGCTGTTCTGTTAAAAAAGATGAAACATGTTTGTCTCTCAGGTGCCCACATTTCCAATAAGGTATCTGAAAAGATGCTGCAAAGCCGCGAAGGTACAATGGATGCAAAGACACCTGCTGTTACTCATATTAATCCTAAACTGAAGAAAACTCAGGAGATAGGGATCAAACGTAAAGATGCAAAGACTCCTGCAGTTACTCATAGTCCTGAGCGGAAGACACCTCAGGAGATGGGGATCAAACGTAAACAGAACAGCAATAGCAAGCAGGTAGTGAAGAAAACAAAGAACCAGACCAGCTTTTTCAGTTTTGAGCAAGCGCTGGCTTGTGGTACTGATAATAACCCCAAAGCTCTCAAAAGAAAAAGTGCTAATCAGCCTGGGATGAATTCAGAAGTTCTTGGGAAGGGCAAGAAGTCATTGGAACCTTCTGAACAAGGAAAGTTGAAAGCCCATCCCAGCAACCTCACCCTCCTAATGATTAACGCTGTTCAATTATTTCACCCATTGGGTAAAAAAGCAGGTCCCACAGGTCCAGGAGCACCCGCAGGATCCATTACACTTGGAAATAAGCTTGGACCAATGCAAGGAAGCCAAAGCCAGACTTCTGCTTCTCATGTTCAGTGGCCTCCTACTGATGGGATTAAAATGTGGATGGTCAAAAAACAGAGCAGTATTTCTGGAATTGAAGGAGTCGGTATTAATGCCAGGCCTGGGCTATTTAAAATACATGAGTACACAAGACCTGACATTAAAACCAGTGAAATCAAACAACGTGGGAAAAACAAAGCTTCAGTTATAGAGAATCTCAAACACTTCCCAGTGATATCCATGGAACAGGAAGCTGCAGTAAGATGCATTGAAAAGGTCAGCCAAACCACTATCCCCATTCCAGCTCCTGGCATTAAAACCAGTGTAATCAAACAACGTGGGGGAAACAAAGCTTCAGTTATAGAGAATCCCAAACACTTCCCAGTGATATCCATAAAACGGAAAGCTGCAGTGACATGCATTAAAAAGGTCAGCCAAACCACTATCCCCATTCCAGCTCCTTTCAAGCAGCAGCACCAGCTTTCTAACCAGCAGCACCAGCTTTCTAACCTGCAGCTTCCTATCAATGTACCCAGTAGAGTGGACAACTCCACTCAATCCTTCTGTCAACAGCCTCTCCAAGAGCTTGAGGTCTCCATACCAACAGAGAGAGGAGAAGGAGGCTATGAAAAGGAAAGCACAACTGGAGAGGGAGTAAGCCTGTCAACATACCTCAAAGGGGAGGCTACAGTGCTTTGTTCAGAGACAGAAGGATCATAACATCTCTAAACGTTACGGATACCCACCATTCAGACTTCATTCCCCCATGAGATACTTAAGCCCTAAAAAAACAAAAAAAAAAACCTGACTAATCTGTAACTGGTGCCAAGCTCTATGAATATCTGTAAATAAGATTTATATTTATAAGTCAGTTTGTAACATATTTAACTAAGAATATATTTAAAACTTCAATAAAATGTATCTATTTTTATTTGAACTCTTTATTTACTAAATAAATTATTTACAAATGCCAAGGGTTATTGAAATTCTGCAAATTAACTATAGATTACCCTCTTGATGATACGAGAGAGAGAGAGAGAGAGAGAGAGAGGTAAGGTAAGTCAGACCCCACTTATGAGATAGAAACAAATAAATATTTAACTATATACTTTGTCATGTTGGATGTATGTACTGTATGTCTTTATTTATATAGCGCCATTTATGTAGATAGCGCTTCACTGCAGTAATAAACGTGACAATCATATAAATAATACAAATAACAGATCATGGGAATAAGTGCTTCAGACATAAAAGTAACATTTAGGAAAAGGAGTCCCGGCTATGAAGAGCTTACAATCTAATTGGTAGGTGGAACATACAGAGACAGTAGGAGGGCGTTCTGGTAAGTGCGTCTGCAAGGGGCCAAGCTTTATGTATGCAGTCTGTAGTATCAGCCACGGAGCTACTTACATGCTTCTTTAAGCAGATGTGTTATAATGTGGGACTTAAAGGTGGATAGGTAGGGTGCTAGTCGGGTATTGAGGGGAAGGGCATTCCAGAGGTGAGGGGCAGTCAGTGAGAAAGTTTTCAGGAGAGAGGGTTTTAGATACAAAAGGGGTAAATAGAAGACATCCTTGGACGGATCGCAAGAGTCGGGATGGTGCATAGCGAGAAATTAGAGCTGAGCTGTAAGGAGGGGCAGAAGAGTGAATGTGAGAGAGTAGTCTGAGACCCCTAAGCAGCGTGCTTGGGCTATTGGATGTATAGTAGTACTTCCAACAGTAATGTGGAAGGAGGTAGTAGGGCCAGGTTTGGCATGAAATATAAGGAGTTCTGTTTTTGACATGTTAAATTTAAGTCGGCGGAGGATCATGTTGCATTGGGCTTCTCTTTCCTTTGTTTATACTGTACAATGTCACATACCCAGTAGCACTCCTTAAGACAAATATATATGGTCAGGTGGGTTTGGATTTGAGTTTACAGGGGGTTTGTGTGTTTCCAAACTTACTCTGCCCACTTTTAAAGCAGCAGTTCAAGCTGTCGTTTAAAAATAAAAAAATCCCTTTAATATGTGCATCAATACAAACCACTCATTGATAAGTAATTAGCTAAGTTGCGATCGATCGGTGAAGATTCGGCTCGGGGGTTCACTAAATGGTTGCCAGTGCAGCAGAAGAGGTCCAAAGATGCAAAGTTCTCTGGGGAAGATCATGTGACCAGATAGTCACTGGATACAATTGAGTTTTGCACAGCTAGGGAGAGGGCAGGGATCAAAAAAAAGTGGAGGGGGGAGGTGCCAGAGTCTGTTTCAGAAGAGGAAGGGGATGTGATTTGATTGATTGATTGTTGCATTATGATACATTAAAATTTTAATACAGAGTTGTTTAAAAAAAAAGTACTACTAACAGTAGCATTATACTAAAAAAAAATAATACAGATGCACTGTAATAGTAGTTTTTATATTTATTAGTGGTGACCATGTCCATCAATAAAATTAACTGACATCCAATTCTTCACAGTCAGGATGAAGGTTTTTGATCTTACCACACTCCTATTAGATCATTGTGGTGGGTGTCCTTTTTATTTGTAAGGTGCAGGCAAGAGTGTCTGGTATCCCACTTCTGACACAGTTACTGCACCGGCACAGCTTAGTCTAACAAAAGATGGGAGCTGGCCGGGCACGTGACGGGCATGTCGCCGAAAGTTGCGTGCGCGCTCCTCGCACGACCCCCTGACTTTCCCGCGGCTCAATAGAAAAGCGCGATGGATATCTTCTTGCTTCCCTATTCTAAGAAAGTCTTACACCAGACGTTATAGCATGATAAGCTGTGTTGCATCTGACGATGGGAGATCCCGAACCATTGTGCGTTTGCAATCTGCAAATAAAACAGTTTATCTGCTATAATTTCTGGTGTAAGACTTTATTAGAATAAGAGGCAAGAAGATATCCAGCTCCGACATTCTATTCTTAGTAAGGAATTTCCAAGCTGCCCCCGCTAGCCATTTTAATACCCATTTTGATCTTTTACATCCCATAACATTCAATACCCATTGGATCTGGTCTGACTAGCGTTCTGTATGTTACCCACATGTTCAAAGAGTAGACAGAAATCCTCGTGGAAAAAGTGAAGCACAGCCGGTCCAAGAAGAAAACAATCCGGGGCTAAGCGAATTAATTACAAATAATCTTTATTGGGGGTGCACAGCATGGTGGCGCAGGGGATATGCCTCAGACATGTTTCGCGCTGAGATAGCGCTTCCTCAAAGAGTATCTGGATACAGAGGCAAATCCCCTGCGCCACCATGCTGTGCACCCCCAATAAAGAATATTTTTAATTCATTCACTTAGCCCCGGATTGTTTTCTTTTTGGACCGGCTGTGCTTCACTTTTTCCACGAGGATTTCTGTCTGCATTGTATACCAGCTGGATGCACGCCTCTGGGACGGCATTCAAACAACACCCATGTGAGTAAGAACTACATCATTATATCACTGGATATTCATATTTTGCTCTAAGGTTGTTGCCAGATAGAGACCTGCTGTTCACACTGATGTTCATATCCATCGGTTAGTTCAGATTAGGTTTCTGTTACACCATTGGCAGCAGTTAACCTGTTAATGAGCTCTGCAATCAAGACACTCCTAGTTGTTTGTGCTTACTTACCTATCCCAGGGTCCGCTTAAGCTTGCTTATTCACTTATGACTATCAGATCTCACACTTTGATGCACTTGGTTTGGAGGACATTCCTCCTACAGTCTCATGTTCAAAGAGTATCTTTTTTTTAAGGCTCTCGTTGTCATTCCTACATACAGATGTAGCCACACTTATACGTCGCTGTACGTGGTCCCATTCGGAAGTCATGAACTAACCGCAGCAATGCCGGGAGAAGCTACGACAGTCACCTTCACTACTGTAAATCTCATTTTTGCTTTTTAAGTTGTGGCTGTATGTACAGTTGCAAGGACATTGTAAGCAATATATTAGCCCTTCAGGCTCAGCAGCAAGACGCCCGGTAGACGTGCTACTCTGTGTATGCAGAGTATTGAAGAAGAGGCCAATACAGCTTCTGATGCCTTAGCAATATGACAGAATGTCAGAGCGGTGGCTATGCTGCGGTGCTACTGCATTTCCTGCTTGCACGGTGTTGAAACAACAGATGGACTTCGGCACAGGAAGCATCAACAGTCTCTGTCGTTACTCAGACAGAATCACCTGGTCAATGACAGAGAGGAAATAGCTGCAGACCAATGTGGCACTGACATAGGGTGACCGATGTCCCGGGACAGTCCAGATTTTTTATCTAATGTCTCCTGCCCCGACTATCTTTTGCTACAGTATGTCCCGATTTTACCAGGAGCAGAGAAAAAAGTAGGGTCTGCCACTGCAATTTCTCCTCCAGCCATTAGGTGGCGTTATGCTGCGCAGCTCATTCTCTGACTGGGTGCAGTGTGAGCGTGTGTGTGTGAGTGTATGACATGTGGAGGGAAGGTGGAGGGGTGAGAGAAATGGCGAGGGGAGGGGGGTTGAAGGAGAGACATGGCGAGGGGATGGGGGTGAAAGAGACATGTGGAGGGGGTGAAAAAGAGACATGGCGAGGGGGTGAAAGAGTCTTAGGGAGGGGGGGTGAAAGAGACATGGGGAGGGAGTGAAAGAGACATGGGGAGGGGGGGTGAAGAGATATGGGGACCCGGGGGTGAAGAGACATGGGGAGGGGGGTTGAAACAGACATGGGGATGGTGAAAGAGGCATGGAAAATGGGGGGGTGAAAGAGCGACATGGGGAGGGAAGGGGAGGTGAAAGAGAGACATGGGGAGGGGATGAGAGACATGGGGAGGGAATGGGGTGAAAGAGGCATGGGCGGGGTGAATAAGCGACATGGGGGGGGTGAAAGAGAGACATGGAGAGGGGAGATGATGGAGAAACACGGGGAGGGGGTGCAAGAGACATAGAGAGCGGGATGAAAGAGAGCCATTGGGAGCGGGGTGAAAGAGAGACATGGGGAGATGGGTGAAAGAGAGGCATGGGGAGGGAGGCAATAGAGAGACACGGGGGGGATGAAAGAGAGACATGGATAGGGGGGATGAAAGAAAGCTATGGGGGGAGTGAAAGAAAGTCACGGGGAGGTTGGGTAGTTCTTCTTCTTCACATGTCTGGGAGTTGTTGATCGGACGGCTTCTTAGGGTCAAATACGACGTGACAGACTTTATATAAAGCCCGTGACATCACATTTGACCGGCAAATGATACATCCACCAATCTGATTGGTGGATGTACCATGTGATGGCTTCCATTTTTTTTTTGTTGGCTGAAATAACATCATCTTAAGTGATCGGATAATAAAAGAACTATTGGATCTCAATATAAATGTAGAAAATATGCAGGGCCAAAGCTATGACAATGCTGCAAATATACGGGGAAAGCATAATGGAGTTCAAAGACATATTGAACATGAATCCATGTGCGTTTTATGTACCATGTAGTTCTCATTATTTGAACCCGGTGGTTAACAACCTGGCCAAACCCAATATAGGTGCCATTTAATTTTTTGGCTTAATTCAACCGTTGTATAATTTCTTCCCCAGGTCCTCCAACAGGTAGATCGTTCTTTTAAAATCCTTACCCAATTTAGCACTAAAGAGAGTCTGTGAAACATGTTGGGAGCCTCGTATTGATGCAGTTAGACCAATTCGATACCATCTGGGAGCGCTCTATGTTGCATTAGTGTATATTAAAGAAGATGTGACATTTAAAAGTGAACATCATGGCCCCCAGAGTAGAGCTACAAACTATGACAAAGTCCAAAGACCAAATCTGTGGCTCCAAAAAACAATCCCAAAAGTAGATTTTGGGCCCTGTTTGTTTAAATCAAAAACACTTCAGAAATGTCCAATCCTTTGTCTCATAAATAGAAAGGTATCCTTACCAACTCCACTTATAAATGGTGTAAATGATCAGTCTTGGGGTTTACAGTATATACATGTAGAAAAGATGGCATCTGGCTGGTTCTGCTCTGTTATTGAGCTATCACAAATCAGCTGTAAATGTTCACATGGAATGGCACCTAGTTAACTTCTTAAATCAATAACTGTAGACTTGCTAGTCCCCTATATCATAGACGGAATCCACAATAATAACAAAGTGGAGACTCACGGTTATGAAAGGGTTCATCAGTTCAATCCTGCTCCTGTGGGTTGCTGCAGGACACCTTTTGGTGTTCTGTTCGCTAGGTAGATAGTACAAAGTGAAAAATGTGCGATGCACAACCGGAACGAAAAAATAAATGAACTGGAGAGAGGGTACAGCAACTACACAATTTGCTTTAATAACTCATCTAATCAAATGACTGGCAACAAAACGTGCGCGCACACGGAGGTTTTCAAACACCTCTATGGAGCTTGGTCCCAAACCCCGTTCGCGTCACGCGTCACTCACGTGCGGCGCGCTTACGCGACAATCGTGCACCGCTCCCCAGCTGCGAGACAACACCCGTAACAATGCCCACCTGTCTCCTGCGCTCTGCATCCAATCACAGCTCCCGCGGGGGCCGCACCTTCGTTCCGCCTCTCACTTTCATTGCTCCAGTCCTCCTATTTAATCTCTGCTTGCTCAGTCACACAATGCTGAGCATAGACCATAGTAGCCTTGTGTTCCTACATTCCTGCTTTGCCTTGCCTAGTGCCTTGCCTCTCTTGCTTTCAGTTTGACCTCACGTGTACCGACCCGGCTAGACTCTTGGACCCTCTCTGTATAACGACCCCGGCTTCCCCTCGACTACCTGCATCTCTCCATCCCTGACCACGGCTATAGGACATTCTACTAACGCACCGGCTCCAACCCTCGACCTCTGCACAACGGACATCTACCATTCTACTGGCTCCTCCCCACAACCGCGGCAAGTATCTGGACTACCCTCTCTCTCCAACCCCGACCCGGTTACACTGACAATCCAGGTATGCCTCCACTGCTGCAGGTGCGCATTTTCTACATTCCCACCTCAGTACCCGGGGTCCGCCTTGTTCGTGGTGAGCGCAAGCGTTACAATTAGAGAGGGTTGGGGTTCCTTACAATGCATCTGATCTCAGATGCACTATTAGAGAGGGTTGGGGTTCCTTACAAAGCACATAATCTCAGACGCGCTATTAGAGAGGGTTGGGGTTCCTTACAATGCATCTGATCTCAGACGTACTATTAGAGAGGGTTAGGGTTCCTCAGAAATTCACAATATAATTACAGTATAAGGTTCCTTAACCAAAAGAAGGCTTAAAACCACTGGTCAATACCACCTATACCACCTGTGTTGTGATTTACAGAACCCGCTTTGTTTGGTGTGTCTCATTTTTGTACAATTAGTACAGATATGCAAGTGAAGTGAGCATTTATTCTCTGCCAATAAATGTGTATAGGTTTACGTAACATGCGGCCTTCCTCTGGACTGTTCTGTTTTTCAAACACACTGATATGAATAGCATTATGGGGAGATCAATATTGTAGACATGCTTTCCCTTAGCAACAAGATGCAATTGTAATAGATTATTATGTAATGAGAGAACAAAAAGATGGAACCGGGCGCTTCTAACTATGAAATAACTCAAGTGAATTAGTGGTAAAAAATAACCAATAACAGTGAACCTAAAAACCAAATAAGTATATATATATATATAAATGTAGTGAATAAATAACCTTCACCAAAAAACGTGATCAGTAAAATATTAAATGTGAAATACAATACAAATGAATACAGCAGCGTTACACCCTTTAAAGGACTGTCCAGGTCCAATGTAGTCTTGCATTGTCTTACAGGTAGGAGGAGCGCTGTGGTTCTCGAGATAATTTGTGAAAAATCGAAAAAATAGTATAATAGTTCGGATGGTATTAATAAGTGAAATATAAAATAGTCTCTGTGTTAGTGTCACTCACAAATTGATTCAGATATATCAGACGTATCAGAGATCCATCTCTCTCTGATGGGAGCCCTTTATTGGAAGCCCTCTGGTGATGGAAGCCTTATAACTGTTGGTCTGGTAAGCTTGACGTGTGATGGTATCATAAAGTACTCAGTATACCTCCCAAGGAATGTGGAGAAAGAAAGGAGAGAGCGCACAATAGTGTGGTATGATAAGGGTATATATTGCACAAAAATAGCATATAGGTAATGCACTCACATTTTGGCATTAGAGACAATTAGTTGGAGAGAACTGTTGGTGACTCGTGGAGGACGCCAGTGTATTCAGTCACTGGAAGGCTTCCGCATCTGCCTACGTCACGTCCTGTGACGGTGTCACGCCTGTATGCCCGCAGACCTGGCAAGACCCCAGAACTGAGGTGGGAAAGGTATTACACCACACACCCTCAGCAGTGGGGGCAAACCCGGAGTGTGGTATAGCGTTGCTGGGCCTGTTGAAAGAGTAGTTAGTGATACTTGCAACGTCTTTAGTAGTATGCGTAGGGATAGTCGTGTCCGTGTGCCAATGTCCAAGGGTTCCAGAGGGTAGAGTCGTCGGCGTACAAAGCCAGGTCCAAGGGTTCCAGAGAGCAGCGTGGTCGAGAGCGTAGCAAGGTTCAAAGGGATACACAGAGCAGAATAGACCAGATTAAGCAGGGTCAAAGCCAGGGAAATTCAAAGGAGAAACACAGGAGCAGGATACAGCAGGGACACAGAGGGAGCACAGCATAGGTCAGCACACAGGGAAACAGGAACTATGCAGAGCGAGGAAGAAGTGGACAGACAGGGATTATCATACAGCTCCCTTGTAGCTATTAATTCAAGCTCCCACATTTTATCTGTCAGGCTTCTTGCATTAGCAAGCATGCATTTAAGTTTTTTTTCAGCCTGTACTTTTATCTTATCTGCTCCTTCCTTTCTGCTCCCACTTGGTTTAGTCTTTAGAAGTTTTCTAAATTACTTTTACAATGTCAGTTTTATGCCTAAATGTTCAAATCTGTGAACTTGTTACCGTATGTTATGCACAATGGATTTCATAAAAGACAGAGGACCATAAATTGAATGAATTCACACGATTTCCATTATTTTGGGGATATACAGTCAGTGCCTTAATTCCATTTTCTTCTGTAATAATGCTCTTTGACACTATTTTCCACTGCCATCTACTCCCTGACAAAGAGCTGCAGGAGAGGTATACAGTAATTACCTGGCCAATGGCAAATATGCAATTCTGCATCACCACTATAATATTTTTTAGCAGTTGTTACAATAATCCTAATTGACAGAGCGGTAAAACCACTATGCAAAAATTGCATTATCAATTAGATCTTTTCCCTCCTTATTTCTCAGACTGTATATAATGGGATTCAACAAGGGGGTCACCACACAGTAGAATATAGACACAACTTTGTCAATGTCAAATGAGTACTTAGACTGTGGCCAGACATATATAAATATAATCGTCCCCTAGATAGAATATGCCGACCACTGTGAGGTTACACACACATGTGGAGAAGGCTTTCCGACAGCCTGTGAGCGAGGAGATCCACAAAATGGTTACAATGATGCCAACATAGGACACCATAGTGAGAAGAAAGGTTGCTGGTAAGATGACAGACGTGGACATGTAATATATGGCATCAACTACATGGGTAGAGGACCAAGACAGTTTTAACACTGCAGCCACATTGCAGAGTTAGTGGTCAATAGAGTTAGGACCACAAAACGTCAATTGAGATGTAGAATAAGTGGTGAGTATACACCATAGAAACCCAGCAGAGCATGGCCAGCATGTGACACGTCCTGTTGGTCATTATACGTAGCTGTGTAAAGTAATGGCTTACAAATGGCAAGGGAATGATCGTAAGCCATGCCAGCCAGGAGGAAACGCTCAGTGGAATCCAACGAAAAGGAGAAGTACATTTGAGCCATGTAGCTGAAGAAAGAGATTGCCGTTGGCTTGGTCATGAGGTTCCTGAGCATCTTGGGAACACTGACGGAGGTGTATCATATTTCCATAAAGGTGGAGTTTCACAGGAGTAAATACTGTACATGGGCTCGTGAATTTATCAGTCCAGGATGATAATGGGTGAGGATAGTGATATTGCCCATCAGGGTCACTGTGTAGAATAAGGAGACCAAGATAGAAGGGACCAGGTGAAAATTCTGAAAGTTGGGAAAATTCAGGAGTGTCAAATATGTGACGAGTTCTATTCTCCCTCAGGGGATTCCCAGTCTGTAATAATACTGAAAATGTCTTCATTTAATTACATATACATTAATAAATTATCCATGTATTAAAAAATCCATCATCCAACTAAAATTAAATGTATAAATGTAAAACTATTGGACATTGTGCTATGTTCTGCCCATTGTAATATATTATACAGGACATGCATTACATTGAATCCCGTGTCCCTGCTCCATAGAGCTTACAATCTGATTTTAGGTGCCTGAGGCACAGGAAGATTATTTGGAATGCAGTGATCCTTGTCCATAATATATTATAATATTATGTGACAATATTACAACAACTGGCATATATTACATTTACAGTGTACATCTACGTCGCACCAAAGGCGGACAGCCTTTGGGGCAGGCGAAGGGCAGGCAAAGGGTGTGAGCTATTTGCTGATGTTAAAACTTCTCTATTTCAATCTGAAACTCACCAGCCCTTTGTTTTATCCCTTTTTCCAACTCTATCTGTCCATGAAATGTCTGTGAATTGACTGTATAACTCTGTTCATTGAATGTAACCATGTATTGTTATAACTCTGTGTCCAGGACATACTTGAAAACGAGAGGTAACTCTCAATGTATTACTTCCTGGAAAAACATTTTTATAAATAATATATCTACTGATAATTATAAATACTATGTCTCTGCTACAAGCCTACTAACGTTTTTTTTTAAAGCCACCAATTTTATATGAAAAGGATTGCTAAAGTCCTGAAAGGATTCAACAAAAGGGTCACCCCCTGCTTTCCTCTTACAAAGTTCAGTCACTTATGAATATTGCTAGGATCCATTTTAAAGCTCAGCTTTCAAATTATTGCTACTTTATCCTAGATTAGTCCAGTTCAGGAGTGGCCAACTCCAGTCCTCAAGGGCCACCGGCGGCAGGTCAGGTCATTGACTGAGCCTCTAATTGAGCCACACACATGGCTGAGAAAGGTTCACTCCTTAAGTCAGGAGGCTACAAGGCCCCAAATTCCAGGGAAATATGTAGGGTAAAGGTTAGTTAGCTTGCGAAGCATGTATTTGAGCTCGAGGAAGGTTTTTTGTATTATTCACTACAGTGCGAGGGGAGGAGAAAGTTAATTTTGAATTCTCGCTCTCTCTTCTATGTAACTTGGTACTAAATAAACTCACTATGATATTCTGAACCCTTAGACTTATTGATATTATTTGTACGATTTCACACACTCACTGGATAGTTGAACTTCTAGGCTCTAGGGCGTTCATCCAGCAGCAGAAACAGTAGTGATATAGTCCAAAGATGGAAAAACAGACGCGTTTCGGGTGTTCCTACTCTTTGACAAAGGGCAGGAACGCTCGAAACGCATCAGAGTAGATTCTATACCCACTCACCTTGATGTTCCCCATTTCATTCCCTAATAAATAGGTCTTTAATTAAATTCCTTGATGTTCTGTACTGCATTTTTTCCTCAACACGCTGTGCACCGTTTTTCCATCTTTGGACTATATAATTTCTCCTCAATTGACTGCCACAAACCGGTATTAATGCTGATATACAGAAGCGGCAGCTTTTATTCTCACATTTCCCGCACGGCAGGATGCGTGCGGGAAACGTGGTGACGCTGCTTGTCGCGGCGTCACTGTGACGTCACTGTCACGTGACGCGCCCGGCTTCCCCGACACCCCTGGAGTGTAAAGTGAGGTAAGCGGGGGTGCGGGGAAGCAGAGGGGCAGAGCAGGAGCCGGGTTCGGGAAGGGGGTTAGAAATGCGCGGGGGTAGAGGGGGGTGCGCGAAGGAACACGCGGCGGCGCGTGGTCTAGACCGCGCGCCAGGTGGAGTAGATCCCGGCCTGCCGCCGGCAAATGTAAGAATAAAAGCTGCCGCTACTGTACATGAATTTACTTGCAGCTGAAAAGTGCTACGGAATGGACGGAACTAGCCAATAGGTACACTTGTTTCTCTCTTTGTATCTCTCGTGTATCTCCTTGTGGAAAACAGTCTACAGAAGCTTACAAGCAAGTGAGCACCTCATTTCAAGGACCCATAAAGATGTTCAATTTAATATTTGCACAGATCATCTTACCATTAAAACACGGTGTTCAGAGATTTATTTGTATATATTAATATCCACGTAAAGTACAATTAGTGATACATTTTCTATAACATGCTCATCATCTATCAAATAAGTAATTGATCTTCAGACTGTGGTAATTAGCCGAAGGTACCGAGCTTCAACCAATGGGAGACACGCAGCGCTCCTTGGCTTTAACACATGAGCATATGCAGTCCAAGTTTTAAAAGGGGGATGGAAGATGAGAGAGAGAAAAAAGAGGGGCTGGGGGAGAGAGAAAGGGGTAGAGAGGAGTGCGTGATTGTGTTAACAGTAAGAGAATGCGTTTGACACCACATCATGGAACAATCAGGATGCAATGGGGTTAGATGCGTATTCACTACAAAATACTCTGACATTTTAAGCATCAATAAATAGTAAGAATTCTGTTTTCGTTTCTTTTTCTTAGAAGTCATGTAATAAACATTTAGAGCCTCATTCAGAAAGCCTCGATAAGGCCCTTATCGAGCACTTATCGACCAAAATGGCTACTCGTATTCAGATAGCCTCGATAAGTGCTCGATAACGGCCTGTATCTATGCAAAATTTTATCACCAACAGAAATTCGCCAATTGAGCGTCGATCAGCCGCTTATCGACCATATTCTGAAGGATCATAAACTCGCGCGATTCAGATACCCGCGAGTCGGCTGTCACGGCCTATCGCAGCCCATCGCTGCCCTAAAAGGCGTTCTTCTCCCCAAATCCAATTCACCTCAAACTTTAGGTAAATTGGTGGGGAGATGGCCTTGATGAGCTGCGATGTGTCGGGACTTACAAAAAAATCAGGCCCTTTTCCTGCCTCGGATTGATGCCGGGGTCTCCGAAGCTGATAGCCATTAATAGCAGCTCCGGACCCCCCCGGCATGCATCCGAGGCAGGAAAAATGCATGTACAACAACTTCATTACCTTAGCGGCTAACCGCTAAGGTAATGAAGGGGTTAAACAACCGTGCCAGGCTTTCTGTAAAGACATACATTACAATACAATACTGTGGCTAGCGAGGGTGGGTGAAGGGGGAATTTGGTCCTTAGTGGCTGTTTAGGCCTTGCGGGGGGGTTGCGGGGGGAATTAACCCCTTCACTACCTTAGCGGTTAATATCGCTAAGCAATAAAGGGGTTAACCCAACCGCTACCCACCCGCAAGGTCTAGACACCCATCCTTAAGGCTAATACCCCCTTCACCCATCCATGAAGCCTAAGCACCCACCCCTGACTGACTATACCCACCCTATAGCCATTGAGTAGTATAGTGGTACATCATACCCATATAATAATATTATGGGCATGATAAGCCTCTATAGCACTCAATGGGCACCCTAATTACAATACATTAATACACTAAACACACCTAACCTAACAATAAAACCTAACTAAACTCCAAAAAAACACACTTCACTAAATATAAACAGTAGCTAGCTAATCCAATCAATACAAGCAATAACAACATCAACAATGAATTAATTAAACCATTAACCAATCAAACCAATTAATTCCTAAATCAACTCAACATGAATAGTAACACTAACCAATCCAAACAATTAATTACTACAACATTAATGAATTTAAACAGTAAAATACAAAGAAAGAAATTCTAACAATATCTGAACTAACCATAAAACGCATAGAAAAACAGGACTTCCGTCCAAAAAGGTGCAACAGATATAAGAACAGGTATATTGTATAACAGGTCCCATATGTCATGGATACATAATTCTTTGCTTGAATTATTAGTGAGGACAAACTGCTTCTTAAGGATATATATCCCAGTCAACCTTAAAGACTGTTCATAAGTATGTGACTGCCTATATGGCTTCCAATAGTGGGATTTATAGGGTATTAGGGGAACATAGCGCCATAGGCTGAAAGTTCCCTGTTCTCCTACCACACTAAGGTGAGTCACAGAACAGAAATGGGGACAATATCAGAGAGCAGTAGGTATATCAAAGTCCACTCACTTTTTTGATTGAAGAGTAGTATATATCAGCAGGGGATCCATGCAGGCGTGCCTCCATCTTAATTGCAGAGCAGGAAGGAAAAAAGCCTCTAGAGAGGAATGTGGAGCACAGCACAAGGACGGACAGCTGAACCAGCACATCAAGGGTTAACTAATTTATTAGTATAGGGGGGGACACCATAAAACCGGA
Organism: Ascaphus truei; assembly: GCF_040206685.1. Lineage (NCBI taxonomy): Eukaryota > Metazoa > Chordata > Amphibia > Anura > Ascaphidae > Ascaphus > Ascaphus truei. Next base: position 41,465 of record NW_027454018.1, read on the forward strand.
CAATCACCACTCTGACGCGTTTTGGGCTATGCCCTTTGTCAAAGAGTATGCCCCAGACTTAACAAACACATATTTATACATTGTACCGACACAGGTACACGCGATTAAGGTAATTAAACAATGTATAAATATGTAAATTCCTCTGGATCTGACACCGACTCCGGGACACCCCGCAGGTGGATATCATTTCGCTGGTCGCGGTTTTCTGAGTCTTCCTGCCTGTCATTTATGTCCGTAATCATTTTATAGAGTTGGGCCGTGGATTCCTCATTTTTCTGGATGGCTCTAGTACAGTATTTGCATCCACTTTATTTTCCAGTGTGTTGGTTCTGTCACCTAAACTGTCAATATCTTTCCTGAGTTCCCAGAGCTCTTTCTGAAAAAAGGTCTTCATCTCCGAGCAGAACACTTTCATGTCCTTTCTTGTGACCCAGTCTTGGTCCGAAGCCTCCGGTCTCTACTCGCGGGTCTGCTTGTGGATCTTTCACTCTGAGTGGGAGCCCACCATTTGCCTGCTTTCCTCCCCTACACTCACTCGTGTCAGCTCACCTTTCGGGAAATAAACTGTTACCATCGGGGTTCTCTTTCGAGATATCGTTCTCCTTGGCATCCTTGGGGGCCCCGGCGTCTGAATTTCTGGTTTTCACTGTTATTCTCCTGGTTTTTGTGCAGTAAGTACATACATTAATTGCCGGCAGGGACGGAGTGAAAGGATGAGGAGGGGGGAGTGAGAGGATGAGGAGGGGGGAGTGAGAGGATGAGGAGGGGGAGTGCGAAGGGGAGAGGGGGGAGTGAGAGGATGAGGAGCGAGTGAGAGGATGAGGAGGGGGTGAGAGGAGGATGAGGGGGTGAGAGGAGGATGAGGATGGGGAGAAGCGAGATGATGAGGAGGGGGAGTGAGAGCAGGAGGAGGGGGGAGTGAGAGGATGAGGAGGGGGAGAAGCAAAATGATGAGGATGGAGGAGTGAGAGGAGACGGAGGGGGAGTAAGAGGATGAGGAGAGGGATTGAGAGGATGAGGAGGGGGTGAGTTTGAGGATGAGGTGGGGGAGTGAAAGGATGAGGAAGGGTGTAGTGAGGATGAGGGAGGGTGTAGTGAGAGGATAAGGATGAGGAGTGGTGGGAGTGAGAGCAGGAGGAGCAGTGTAGTGAGAGGATGAGGAGGGGGGAGTGAGATGATGAGGAGGCATGGAAAGATGGTGAGGAGGGGGGAGATGGTGAAGAGGGGCAGAGGCGGAGAAGGGGTTGAGAGGCTGGGCATGAAGCAGAGAGGATGAGGAGGGGGAGAGGTGGGGGAGAGGAGGGGGGAAGAGGGGGGGAGACGATGAGGAGAGGGAGAGGATTAGGAGGGGAAGAGGATGAGGAGGGTGGAGGTAGGATAAACAGGGGGGAGTGAGAGGATGAAAAGGGAGAGAAAGGATAATGATGGGGAGAGTTTGAGGAGGAAGGGGAGAGGATGAGGAGGGGGAGAGAGGATGAGGAGTGGGGAGTGAGAGGATAAGAAGGGGGAAGATGAGGGGGAGATAGGATGGGGAGAGATGATGTGGTAGGAGAGAGGATAAGGAGGGGAGGAAAGTGGATGAAGAGGGGGATAGGAAGGAGAAAGAATGGGGAGGGGTGGGACAGGGAATGGGGAGGGGTGGGAGAGAGAGAATGGGGATATAACAAAAAATATATACTTCATAAAACTCATATGGGTTTTGTTGAAATATGGGTCTCTCTCGGCCCACTTGGTTTGGACATGCGAGAAGGACTTACAGAAGAGCAAAACCTAGAAATCCAATCGGATAAGGCTCTTTGTGCACGCTTTTGCACAACTCACAGCTACTAGAATATCCCTGTGTCTATCCAAGAGGAGGTTTTAGTGTACTGACAAAAAACATCCCAAAAATAAATTGTAATTAAGGCTGCGAGGTGTCACTGTATATAGAACATAGATCCAGTAGCACTCTCATTGTAAAAGACTCTTATCTCTATCCCCCCACAAATAAGCAGGGGGACCCATTCAATACCCATAATGCGTATGTCTGAAGCATTAAAGCAAAGTGCAGTGCTGTACCAAAGTAGTAGTTTAGTTTAGACTGCCCTTGAATGGAGTTGAACACTTCCCCAGTGCTGGAATTAGGACATAAAGGGTCTATGCAGCAACATAGAGTAATTGTGTTTAGACGCATGGCTCTATTTTTTGGAGAAGAGCCGCAGCATATATACTGTAAGAACAGTTTCTTACTTCTGACGCGGTATGTTAGACTAATGGCACTTCAGATATGGAGGATTTTGTGGGGGCAAATAAAAAGTTAAAAAAAAAAGTATCAGAGAAATGCAAGTTGTGATACATCTCAAAAGAATCTGTGCACCATGTAACTCCCCCAACTCCTCCTACTGACTCTCCCCAAGGTGCATGCTGGGACAGACGCACAATGTGATACATCTCCTTATAATCTGTGCACCATGTAACTCCCCCCCAACTCCTCCTACTGACTCTCCCCAAGGTGCATGCTGGGACAGACTCAGAATGTAATACATCTCATTATAATCTGTGCACCATGTAACTTCTCCCCAACTCCTCTTACTGACTCTCCCCAAGGTGCATGCTGGGAAAGACGCAGAATATGATACATCTCATTATAATCTGTGCACCATGTAACTCGCCCCCCTCCCCCAACTCCTCCTACTGACTCTCCCCAAGGTGCAAGCTGGGACAGACGCAGAATGTGATACATCTCATTATAATCTGTGCACCATGTAACTCCCCCCCAACTCCTCCTACTGACTCTCCCCAAGGTGCATGCTGGGACAGAGACGCAGACTGTGATACATCTCATTATAATCTGTGCACCATGTAACTTCTCCCCAACTCCTCCTACTTAGTCTCCCCAATGTACAAGCTGAGGAAGATGGGGCACAATTTGGAGCAAAAGGCTTAGATACACTAAATACAGTAAGTGCAGGGTTTTGCTCCAAAATTGCCTTGATACATAGACCCCAGAGAGAGAGCTTCAAATGTGTTTAAAAAGGAGAAATACTGAGCCTGGCCTTAGTAGGAGCTGACAAATGACTGATTGTATCCGTTCAGGTGGTGTTATTTATTCTGTTTGACATACACAGTAACTTCTCAGCATTTTACATGTGACATACAAAAGAGGATGATACTTTATCTTGCCATGAAGTCAATGCATTTGAACCCAGTGATACAGTATGTTGATCCCACTGCTGTCAGTGGCACTGTCCATATGTGTACTTGTGTCACCCAATGTACGTAATACAATGTATCACAGCAGCTGTGATTTTTATGACTGCTACTCTAGTTAACCACTTCTCAACCCCTTGAAATTAAATGTCAAAGTAACTGATTTCTCTATTATGACATCACGAGACAGCATCATTGAGCCTCCTAGGAGATGCCAGCAGCCGTGTTCTGTAATGACATCATGGAATCGCCTTAGAGACTGAGATAAATACACAAATGTAAACTTGTTTGTGCGTGACTTGAATTAGTTCCCAAAGGAAACCGGTAGTTTCGTGGACATCTCAGAGATAGGAAAAGTGTGGCGCTGTACAGAGAGACTAATTATCTCCACCTTAACTCTGTATCATGGCAGGTAGGAAGCAACATGACCTTTAAATACTGTACCAAAAAAGAAATGGATAATATCTATATTTTTGAATTGTTTACTTGCACAATGTTTTATGGCGTACAGAACAGATAATATGACTCCTATCAATGGATGGGAGAAAGAAGACGGATGGAGGGGGGGGGGGCGGTAGACAACACACAAGGGGTTAGGTACGTGGCCTTGATCGGATATTTTTTTTATAAATGTCAAAACTGATTTCTTATAGATACATACACACATTTGTTTTATTGTATTTACTTTTATATCTGGCTTGTAATTCAAAATATTAAATGATTTGAACAGTAATGTATAGAAAAGAACACATGTACTGTATACATAAATGTCAAAGATCTTAGAAGCGCTATTAGAGAGGGTTGGGGTTCCTCACACTTCATCTGATCTCAGACACGCTATTAGATAGGGTTGGGATATATTACAATGCATCTCATCTTAGACTCGCTGTTAGAGAGGGTTGGGGTCCCACAGAATTTCACATTGGGTTCCTTAACCAAAAAAAGGTTGGAAACCACTACTCTACAGTTATACAAAGGCCCCCAAAAAAACAAAGCCACAAAACGAGGGCAGAATCTGCCACTTGATTTACAGATATAGCTGACCTGAGTGCTCCTCCAGATACCTCAATATACCAGACATGTCTCAGAATACCACACCATAATATTACCACAAACTACCACAGTAGGAACAGGCAATTTTTATTATTTTATTTTTAAAGATCCAGTTCCGAAAGCTATGGTACATCTACAATTGTCATTGTGTTCAGAGGTGGACATGAAAGCAGGTGATGGACTGCACAAGTTATATATGTCAGTTGCCACTTGGTGTCGAAAACTACCTAGAAATAGTTTTCTGTCTGTGTTACATCCCAGCACATCATTAATGTGTATATATATATATATATATGCTGTGAGTGGGTTTACTGGCTTTGCATCTCCCAAGCCCTTGCTTAAAAGCTGTGTCTAAAGCAGCATGCATTGAATATGGGTTGCTCATGTAATGTGAGCTTGAGATAAAAGGTGGCACTGTGTGCTCATTTGCATGTCATTTCCCAGAATCCCTTGCTGCAGTGGAAGTGCTGTGTGCTGGGTGATAAGGGTGAAAGACAGGGTTGCAGACCTGTCTAAGACATGCAAATGAATATACAGGAATATTTACAGTTGCTTTATGCTTTACTGTGGATGGAGCTTGCTTAAAAATGTATTTAAAATATTGAAGCTTCTGACCACTATTGATCAGAGTAGTGGTCTGTAACATTGATAATCAAATAAATGTGTTTCCCAGCAAGCCATTTTCCCTGTTAGTGCTTGCTATTCATAACAAAACAAAGACCCCCAAAAACTTTATTCAAATCCAGAATCCCAAATATTTTAAAGGCAAAATAAAAATACCAAGCCAAGTGAGCATCTCTATGTATTTCATATGTATTTGATATCAAGAATATCTTTTCACAGGTCTGTTAAAGCAGTCCTAACCCCCCAAAGTCAGGCTTATAGGATATCCCAGCTTCAGCGCAGGTGGCTCAATCAGTCCCTGGTTCAGCACAGGTGACTCAATCAGAGGCTGATTGAGTGATTGTGCCACCTGTGCTAAAGCTGGAATATTCTGAAAAGTTAACCTGTTGGGGGGGCTTGAAAACTGGAGTTGAGTCCCCGTGTGTTAAAGAAATGTGCCTTGATTGTGCTTTTCACGCCCTTCACTTTTACCTTTCTTCCTTACAGATCAGTTTTTAAATGCCTCTGCTGTGAACCCTCCACCGACCTGCAGTGCTCCTGCAGTTACCACTGCTTACCCTTCATGGAGCAACAGCTTCCACCCAGTAGGGAGGAATACTGAAGTCTACAGACATGGGGCCCAAGGCATGATTTTGCAACAAGGGTCTGCAGGAACACCAATGTATCTACAGCAGATCCCACAGGCAACACGCGCTTACCCTCGTGTATCGGACATGAACGGAGGATTCTACCACACTGCTACAGGAGGATACGCAGGATTTGCAGGACAGGTTAGGGGAGAAGCCACAACGCAGCCTGTTACTTTCCATCCCAACAAACAGTTGGAAAGACGTGCTACAATAGGGCCTTGTATAATGACCACCCAGTATGCACAACGTCAGCAGCCACCATTCATACCCCTTAGAGGAATGCAGGTTCAGGATAGGACATACCACCCAGTTCCTGGCCAATATGCTCCAACTGGTGGCAACACAGCTCATTATATCTACAACCGACCTCAGCCCATGCAAGTGCCTTCAGCACAGATTGGCTCCTTCTTACAGACACCCACTGGGCTGCCAATAACCTCCACCAGGGGGGGCTCTGCTTTACAACCCCCAGTGCACCAGGGGGAAGTGCTCCTGGTCCTAAAGGAGAAAAGCCCAAGACCGTCCTATCCACTTGCTCATTATTCAGCAGCCCCTGATCCCCAAGCAACCAGGATAGCCGAAAAAGTAAAAGTAGGAGGCGTGTCAGCTGGGTAAGGCAAACTAGGTTCAGTTGGGGGAGCACAAGGGGCAAAAAAGGAGAGACCTAGATGCCCAAATCATAGCATTTTCCCCAGTTGTTGCTATTGCAGCTAAACGTTTGTGGATGTTCCTTAAGTTGAATGCCGCTTTGTTACATAAACTGATAACATGCAAAACTGAGTAGCTACTGTAGTGTATTGGTTTTCCCATTGACAAATAACACACGGGACTTGTGAACCTCTTGTTGGCCTTTTATCATAATCTGCCCTCTTTTTCACTAATGATATCCCCACCAATAAAACCTACTTCTCTTCGTCTTCATCACTCCCCCATCATTATTGTGATAAAACATGGATATCTCTCATAATTTTGCATTGTTTACAGTAGTTCTTTGCACTGATTTCCATGTGTAATTAGCTTCATTCCCTTTCCCCACTGCATTGTGTTGCAGACCTTACAAGGTGAGACATGGAGAATTTTTACTAATCATTGTTCAAAATCTTCTCCTTGACTGATACCATTACCTGTTATAAAGATCTTTAATTACGGTCATTCGCCACTGTAGTGTTACAAAGATATAGAACTCTACAGTATGTAGTCCTCGCCAATACTGAAGGGATTAAGCATGTGTTTGCTTTTCTTTCTTTGTGTTATTATGTACAATGTGTTGGTATTTATGATAATTGATTATTTCTCTTTTGATTTTGTTACAGTGTGTCAGACCTCGCTTAGAGCCCAACATATTTCCCAGGCCAGTTTAATTACACAAGGAGCAGTTCAGCTTGCTGCTAATGAAAAAAGTGAACCACCTCTAATGTACCCAACTCAACCAGCTCGGAAGCTGAGCCACCTCCCAAAGTTACATATTGAAGTGCAAAGCAACAAAGAGTTATGTGTGCCAGTGTGGAAAAGGGGTGGGTTAAAAGATATGGAGAAGAGATCTTCAGAGGTGAAGGCCCCCTCACATATGGCTCAGAAGATTCGTAATAACGTGCTGAGTTCAGTGAAGACTAAGTGTCCGTCAAAGTCTGAGGGAGTACCAAAGTGCTCCACAGTGGAAACAAAGAAGAAAAAGATCCTTTATTCAGCTGCAAAGGATCAAGTCCCTCAAACTGCACTGCAAAAGAAGGTAAAACCAATGTCAAAGCCAGTAAATCATTCTTCTGCTCCTATACCAGGGAAGTCACCCCATGGCCCACAATCTGGTGACGAGGCTATTCTGTTAAAAAAGATGAAACGTGTTTGTCTCTCATGTGCCCACATTTCCAATAAGGTATCTGATAAGATGCTGCAAAGCCATGAAGGTTCAATGGATGCAAAGAAACCTGCTGTTACTCATATTAATCCTAAACTGAAGAAAACTCAGGAGATCGGGATCAAACGTAAAAATGCAAAGACTCCTGCAGTTACTCATAGTCCTGAGCGGAAGACACCTCAGGAGATGGGGATCAAACGTAAACAGAACAGCAATAGCAAGCAGGTAGTGAAGAAAACAAAGAACCAGACCAGCTTTTTCAGTTTTGAGCAAGCGCTGGCTTGTGGTACTGATAATAACCCCAAAGCTCTCAAAAGAAAAAGTGCTAATCAGCCTGGGATGAATTCAGAAGTTCTTGGGAAGGGCAAGAAGTCATTGGAACCTTCTGAACAAGGAAAGTTGAAAGCCCATCCCAGCAACCTCAGCCTCCTAATGATTAACGCTGTTCAATTATTTCACCCATTGGGTAAAAAAGCAGGTCCCACAGGTCCAGGAGCACCCGCAGGATCCATTACACTTGGAAATAAGCTTGGACCAATGCAAGGAAGCCAAAGCCAGACTTCTGCTTCTCATGTTCAGTGGCCTCCTACTGATGGGATTAAAATGTGGATGGTCAAAAAACAGAGCAGTATTTCTGGAATTGAAGGAGTCGGTATTAATGCCAGGCCTGGGCTATTTAAAATACATGAGTACACAAGACCTGACATTAAAACCAGTGAAATCAAACAACGTGGGAAAAACAAAGCTTCAGTTATAGAGAATCTCAAACACTTCCCAGTGATATCCATGGAACAGGAAGCTGCAGTAAGATGCATTGAAAAGGTCAGCCAAACCACTATCCCCATTCCAGCTCCTGGCATTAAAACCAGTGAAATCAAACAAAGTGGGGAAAACAAAGCTTCAGTTATAGAGAATCCCAAACACTTCCCAGTGATATCCATAAAACGGAAAGCTGCAGTGACATGCATTAAAAAGGTCAGCCAAACCACTATCCCCATTCCAGCTCCTTTCAACCAGCAGCACCAGCTTTCTAACCAGCAGCACCAGCTTTCTAACCTGCAGCTTCCTATCAATGTACCCAGTAGAGTGGATAACTCCACTCCATCCTTCTGTCAACAGCCTCTCCAAGAGCTTGAGGTCTCCATACCTATTCTACCAGGACAGAGAGAGGAGAGAGGCTATGAAAAGGAAAGCAAAACTGGAGAGGGAGTAAGCCTGTCAACATACCTCCAAGGGGAGGCTACAGTGCTTTGTTCAGAGGCAGAAGGATCATAACATCTCTAAACGTTACGGATACCCACCATCCAGACTTCATTCCCCCATGAGATACTTAAGCCCTAAAAAAAAAAAACCCTGACAAATCTGTAACTGATGCCAAGCTCTATGAATATCTGTAAATAAGATTTATATTTATAAGTCAGTTTGTAACATATTTTACTAAGAATATATTTTAAACTCTTCAATAAAATGTATCTCTTTTTATTTGAACTCCGAGGGTTATTGAAATTCTGCAAATTAACTTTAGATTACCCTCTTGATGATGAGAGAGAGAGCGAGAGAGCGAGAGAGAGGTAAGGTAAGGTAAGTCGGACCCCAATTATGAGAAACAAATAAATATTTAACTATATACTTTGTCATGTTGGATGTATGTACTGTATGTTTTTATTTATATAGCGCCATTTATGTAGATAGCGCTTCACTGCAGTAATAAACGTGACAATCAAATAAATAATACAAATAACAGATCATGGGAATAAGTGCTTCAGACATAAAAGTAACATTTAGGAAAAGGAGTCCCTGCTCCGAAGAGCTTACAATCTAATTGGTAGGTGGAACATACAGAGACAGTAGGAGGGCGTTCTGGTAAGTGTGTCTGCAAGGGGCCGAGCGTTATGTATGTGGTCTATAGTATCAGCCACGGAGCTACTCACATGCTTCTTTAAGCAGATGTGTTATAATGTGGGTCTTAAAGGTGGATAGAGAGGGTGCTAGTCGGGTATTGAGGGGAAGAGCATTCAAGAGGTGAGGGGCAGTCAGTGAGAAAGTTTTCAGGCGAGAGAGGGTTTTAGATACAAAAGGGGTAAATAGAAGACATCCTTGGGCGGATCGCAAGAGTCGGGATGGTGCATAGCGAGAAATTAGAGCTGAGCTGTAAGGAGGGGCAGAAGAGTGTAAAGCTTTAAAAGTGAGGAGGAGAATTGAGTGTGAGATACGGGATTTGATAGGAAGCCAGGAGAGTGATTTCAGCAGGGGAGATGCTGAGACAGATTTAGGAAAGAGTAGAGTGATTCTGGCAGCAGCATTTAGGATATATTGTAGGGGAGACAGGTGAGAGGCAGTAAGGCCAGACAGCAGAAGCTTCCAGTAATCGAGATGGGAGAGAATTAGGGTCTGTGTCAGAGTTTTAGCTGTTGAGCAACAGTGGAAGGGCGTATCTTTGTAATATTGCGGAGGAAAAAACGACAGGTTTAGCTACCTTTTGAATGTGAGAGGAGAATGTGAGAGAGTAGTCTGAGACCCCTAAGCAGCGTGCTTGGGCTATTGGATGTATAGTAGTACTTCCAACAGTAATGTGGAAGGAGGTAGTAGGGCCAGGTTTGGCATGAAATATAAGGTGTTCTGGTTTTGACATGTTAAATTTAAGTCGGCGGAGGATCATGTTGCATTGGGCTTCTCTTTCTTTTGTTTATACTGTACAATGCCACATACCCAGTAGCACTCCTTAAGACAAATATATATGGTCAGGTGGGTTTGGATTTGACTTTACAGGGGGTTTGTGTGTTTCCAAACTTACTCTGCCCACTTTTAAAGCAGCAGTTCAAGCTGTCGTTTAAAAATAAAAAAATCCCTTTAATATGTGCATCAATACAAACCACTCATTGATAAGTAATTAGCTAAGTTGCGATCGATCGGTGAAGATTCGGCTCGGGGGTTCACTAAATGGTTGCCAGTGCAGCAGAAGAGGTCCAAAGATGCAAAGTTCTCTGGGGTGATCATGTGACCAGATAGTCACTGGATACAATTGAGTTTTGCACAGCTAGGGAGAGGGCAGGGATCAAAAAAAAGTGGAGGGGGGAGGTGCCATAGTCTGTTTCAGAAGAGGAAGGGGATGTGACTTGATTGATTGATTGTTACATTATGATACATTAAAATTTTAATAGAGTTGTTTAAAAAAAAAAGTACTACTACTAGTAGCATTATACTAAAAAAAAAAAATACAGATGCACAGTAATAGTAGTTTTTATATTTATTAGTGGTGACCATGTCCATCAATAAAATTAACTGACATCCAATTCTTCACAGTCAAGAAGAAGGTTTTTGATCTTACCACACTCCTATTAGATCATTGTGGTGGGTGTCCTTTTTTTTTTCAACCAAAAGTTTTTTATTTTTGTTGAGTGCATGGTACAATAATCACATTTTCTTCCAACCCATTGTCTTATACAAATGTATCCACAACAACTCAAATTATAATTATACTCTCAAAAGACATACTAGGGATACGAACAGACCAACAAGACGTACCGACATACTACACCAGGGGGGGGGAGGTAGAAAGGGGGGGGCGGGGAGGGGGATGCCATCGAACGATTCCAGTTCAGCTGGGCTCCACATAAGGGTTGTGGTTCTCGCTGCTTCCCGTACTTCTTGGGCTTATAGGACAGCTGATCCGCAAGATCGCACAGTGACTGCTGTCGTAGCGTTGGTTGCTGAACTCTTCTGGAGTATCTTGGCTCTTGTCTATCCTTTTCTCTGCCCCTTTTATTTATCTCCTTGTTTTGACAAACGTCTATGTCTCCCTGTCTTGTACACTTCATCGAAGGAGAACGCGTCTACAACTATTAAAGCAGTATATTGGAGGCGTTGACCCCAGGGATATCGTTCAGAGCTAGCCATGGTGACCAGACTTTGAGAAAATTTGTGCCGGTGTCGTTAACCAGACTTGTTAACTGTTCCATCCGGCAAACGAGCCAAATTCGATTTCTGATTTTTGGGATGTTTGGTGTGTCCGGTTGCTTCCACAATGCTGCGAGTTCGCACCTCAGGGCGGTTGCAAAATGTGCAATTAATTTGTGCTCCGACCTGTTTAGCCCCTGAGTGCGTCTGGCCAGCAGAAACAACCAGGGGTCCAAAGGGATCGTGCAGTCGAGAATTCTCTGAAGCCAATTTCTGATCTCCTCCCAGATTGGGAGTACCTTGGTGCAGCCCCACAGCATGTGTAGCAAGTCTGCCTGCTCCCCACATTGTTTAGGGCACAATGGGGGGTAACCTCTGACAAACTTTGATAATCGTGTTGGAGTCAGATACCACCTCATTAGGACTTTATACGCGTTCTCCTTTAATGTCGTGCAAATCGAGCTTTTAGCTGCCGCCAAGCTAATTTGATCCCAGTCTTTGTCCTCTAATGTGTCTCCTAGATCTCTTTCCCACCTGTTCCTATATTTTAATGTCACGTCAGCGTCAGGAGTTGGACAGACCACCGCTTTATACATTGTAGAGATAAGTCCCTTGGTTCCTGATCCAACAGAACAGAGCTGCTCAAAATTAGTGCGTTTAGCGCGGATGGGAAATTTGTCATAGAAAGCTCTTAGCTGGAGGTATCTAAAGAATTCTGAATTTGGAATTGACTTTTCAGACTTAATTTGCTCAAACGATTTAATCGATATTCTACCCTCCAGGTGTCGAAGGCGAGTATAACCCTTCTGTGTCCATGTAATAAAATCTTTCTTCTGCAGGCCCGGAGCGAAATCAGGGTTCCCCAAAATTGGGGTCATCAAGGAGTGTTGTCTCATCAAGACGTGCTTATATTTGCTTTTGTCCCAGACTGCCAAAGAGCTGACTACCGCGGGGAGCGGGTTTGTGAAGTCCTTGCGGACCTTGTTTGGAAGCCATATCAGGTCCTGCAATGCCACCGGGGCACAGCAGGCCGCCTCCAGCGCTACCCATCGCCTCTGGATAGGGTGGGTATGCCACTGGATGATTTGGGTTAATTGGGCCGCTCTATAGTACGACAACAGGCAAGGTACCGCTAGTCCTCCTTTTGTAGTGGGTCGAATTAGTATACTAGTTTTGATACGGGGGGTTTTATTACCCCAGATAAATTGCACCATTGCGGACTGTAACCGAAGGATCTCCTCCCTATTTATTGGGACCGGAAGAGTCTGAAATAGGTATAGTATCCTGGGTAGGAGATTCATTTTCAGTGATTGGATCTTCCCGATCCAGGATATGTTGTACCCTGCCCATTTCCGGAGATCTTCCTTCAGTGTCCGAATTAATCTGGGGTAATTCGCTTTATAAAGGGTATCTGATTGTTTTGTGATATTTATTCCTAGATATTTGATGCAGAAGGCTTGCCATTTGAATTCAAAATTTAGTGTGATCAATTTCTCAGTGGCCTTAGGTAAATTGATATTCAGTGCCTCTGATTTTGCCTGGTTAATTTTAAATCCCGATATTGTATTAAATTCCCCTAGTAATTGGAAGACGTTCGGCAGAGAGGTGAGGGGCTGTGATAGAGTGAGTATCACGTCATCAGCATACAGGGCCACCTTGTGTGGCTGGTCGCTGATTTGGATACCTGTTATATTTGGGCTGAGACGGATGTGTGCCGCCAGGGGTTCAATACAAAGCGCAAAGAGGAGGGGTGACAGGGGACAGCCCTGTCTAGTGCCGCTCTTTATCTGGAATTCTTCCGAAGGGAAGCCCTGGTGTCGGACCTTCGCCGTCGGTCCCTGATACAAAGCGAGAATTGCCTCTATCATTCTCCTTCCCAGCCCGAACGCCCCAAGCGTCGCCCTCAGGTAGGGCCAGTCTATTCTGTCGAACGCTTTTTCAGCATCTAGACTAAGCACCATAGACGGGATATGTTTTTTCTGCGCCAGATCAATTAAGTCAATAATCCGTCTGGTGTTATCAGCTGCTTGTCGACCACATATGAACCCTACTTGATCAGGATGGACCAACTTGGACAACACCTGGTTAAGGCGATTAGCTAACAGTTTGGAAAAGATTTTTATATCCGAGTTTATTAACGAGATGGGTCTGTAGCTTTTACAGTCCGCTGGGTCTTTTCCTTGTTTGTAGATTACAGAGATTGACGCCTGGAGCATCGAGCTCGGGATAGGGGCACCATCCATAAAGGAATTACATAGTTTTAGTAAATGAGGAGCTAGTATTTTACGAAATTTCTTATAATAGAGGTTGGAAAAGCCATCTGGGCCTGGGGCCTTGGCTGCTTTCAATGACTTCATTACCTCTAGAAGTTCCTCGCTAGTAAATTCTGCCTGCAGTGCGTCCCTCTCCTCTCTGGTTACTGTAGGCAGCTGTGCCTCAGTCAAGAACGTCTTAAGCCGTGTTTGTGTGGTTGGCGTGTGAGCCACCTTCGCCCCATCGTATAGGGTCTCGTAATATTCCTTAAATTCATTGACTATTTTTTTTGGGTCCGAGGTCAGGTCCCCTTGTTTTGTTCGAATTGTATGAATTTGGGAGACCTGTTTTTTGTCTCTTAGCTTATTGGCAAGTAGGGTATCTGGCCTGTTTGCTTTTTCAAAATATTTCCGCTTAGTCCATGTCAGCTCTTTTTCAGCCCGGGAGGTTAACAGAATATTCAGTTTGGTTTTGGTGTCTAGCAACTCCTTAAGGGTCATCGCGTCTTTATTCTTTTTGTGTCGAGTTGAGAGGACTGCTAATTCTGCTTGTAAGTGATTGATTTTTTTGTCCTTCTCTCTCTTTCGCCTGCTTGCAATCCTCATGAGCTCTCCTCTCAGAGTCGCCTTATGGGCCTCCCATAAGATAGCCTGCGAAGTCACACTTCCTATATTCTCCTGAAAATATTCCCTGATCTTGTCCCCTACGTTGTGTGCAATTGCGGGGATCTTTAGTAAAACTTCATTCAGTTTCCAGTTCGCTCCTGGTCTGTCTAGAATAAAATCGGAGCACCGCAGCTCTATCGGCGCGTGATCTGACCATGAAATATCATGGATGCCCGAGTGGGAGATCTGTGAAACCATTCTACTAGAGACAAAGAGATAGTCTATCCTACTATATCTGTCATGGGGGTGGGAGTAGAATGTAAATTCTTTGTCCTGGCGATGTTGTTCCCTCCATATATCTAACAGGTTATTGGTTCTCAACCCTCTATTCCAGGTTTGCCTAATTTTTGAGTTGACTTTGCCACTCGGGGTGCATCTATCCATTGCTGGATCTAGTGTCTGATTAAAATCGCCCCCTAGTATTATGCACCCCTGCGCTATCTTCCGGAGGATGGAGAAGAACCTTTCCAGGAAGGCTTCTGTGCCTGTACTTGGTGCATAAACACTTGCCAGTGTGACCAGCTGACCTCTGATTTCGCCGTTTATAATCAAAAATCGGCCGTTGTAGTCTTTTTTGATGGTCTTAATCACGAAGGGCAAACGGTTATGCAGTAGTATGGCTACTCCTCTTTTTTTTTTGTAGGCTGAGGCTGAGAACCAATTCCTAAATCTATAGTCAATAAATGTTGGTGAACTTGTTTTGGAAAAATGAGTCTCTTGTAAGAGAATTATGTCGGGGTCTGTTTTCTTGTATGTCGCTAAAGCTATCCTGCGCTTCCCCGGATTATTAAAGCCTTTCACATTGTGTGAAATGACAATGATATCTTTATTCATGTGTGTATTTGCAAACCTTCTCTCTATTGCAGTCAGCCATCGGAGCCCTCGATGTCAGCGCTGAGGGTCTTTCAATTCTTTCCAGAGCTTCGGGCCGCCGTCTGAAAGCATAAGGGGGAATACATATTCTATGTTGACTTTCTCTCTGAACACTTTGCGCGTAAGGGTGTTCCTTACTCCTATTCGGGAGTTCTTGGACTGGAATCCTCTCTGCCGAGACCTGTGGCTGTGGGGAGGGGATACAGAGGAAAACACATTGAGGGGACGTACATACACATATAACACTTATTGAAACATTTAAGAACTGTCGGGTGAGTGGGCGAGAATAAGCTCCCCCACTCACCTTCGTTGCCTCACTTAGGCGTGCAGCCCTGGCGGAGTCTGGGATGGCCCTCCATCCCCCTCTCCCGTCTCGAATGGCTGGCCTAAGGGGGTCTTGCATGGGCCACGCTCGGGGCTTTTCCCCTGCGCCCATGAGGAGACTCATGTTCAAGGCTTACGTGAGGGGCAACCTCCCTCCCCCCCTCCCCCAACCATGCTATCTACTATTGTAACTCCAACCTCGTACTTGTCTAAGCTATTTCTTTAACTCTTAACCCGTAAAATAACTTGTGGGGTATAACCTATTACTTGTAACTGCTAGTCCCTGCTGACTGCCTATCTTCTAGACTGCTTGTCCCTGTTCTCTTAGTGTGGTATGTGCGGTGAAGTCTCTGGGTTCGGAACTAATTTGGCCCTTAGTTAACCATCCCATCTAACCGCTTGTGTCTCTTTAAACTATGTGAGGAATCTGTGTGTTGAAGCTCTATCTATCTCATGTGGGTGTAATGTGTGTGCTGGCAGGTCTCTGTAGCCACTGTAGATATATCAATATTTTATTAGTCTTTTCTTCTCTTTTTTTCTCTTTCTCTGCCGCCCGCCGTCACTGGGTGGGCCGCGTCCTGGGCCTTCCTTTGTTTGCGTCGCCCATCTCTCCTTCCCGCCGTCTTTTTGAATGACCGGCTGTGTCCTTCCCTTCCCCGCTTCTCGCGAGATTTGTGCTTCTTCTGCCGCCGGCTGTCAGGGGTTTTCCTGTCTCCTTCGTCTGCCCCCTCCAAGATGGCGTCCGCTCCATTTCCGGTGACGTCTTTCCGTTGGGCGCCATTTGCTCTGCATCAGCCCGCGTGAGAGGATGTCTCTTCATCTGTTCCCGCGCTGATGCGCCCTCTACTTCCGTGAAGACGCCTCGTGGTGAAGCTGCTTCTGTGTTGCCATGCTGGGTGTCGTGCGTTTCACTGCGGCCGGCCATTTTCCTTTCCAGGTAAGGTTTTACCTTTTGCAGGCTTGAGGACTTTCTGGGTAGACCTTTTTCTCCACTTGTGGCGGCACAGGACTTTGCGGACATGGTGTTAACGGCGGGCTTAGTGGTGTAATGTCTATCTCGGCAGTTTTGGTGATTGGTGACAAGCTCTCCATTTATTTATTTATTAACTTCTTCGGGTAAAACCGCTACCCCAACTGTAACTTTAACCCTGGTTTGGGGGTCTGCTATTAACTTCAGATCTCTGCAGGGACTGTAGGCTCCCGGGGCGTTGTGGGCGAACCGGCTGTCCTCCATTCCGTTTCTTCTCCCCGTTCTTCCCTCCTGGGGCTTTTTGAGGGACCGTCCCTCAGGCCTAGTTTATTGAGGAAGTCCTCTTTCTCCTCTATCTCCTTCATTGCAATGACCCTTCCGTTCTTTATAACCAATAGGCCGAACGGAAAGGTCCAGCGATACCGGACAGCTCGGTCCCTCAGCAGCCTTGTAACGGGCTGCAGAGCCCTTCTCCTTGCCAATGTTATTGGGGATAGGTCTTGGTACAGTTGTAGCGTGGCCCCCTCAAATCTACAAGTGCCTTCCGCTCTGGTGCACTTAAAGACCGCGTCCCTAGTCTTGAAATAGTGCAGCCTGGCGATGACATCGCGTGGCTGCTCTGTTGCTGCAGGCCGGCTTCTGAGGGCTCTGTGGCAGCGATCCATGGCTCTTTCTGTTACGGGCAAGTCCGGCAAGAGAGTCTCCAGCCACCTGGCAGTGAATGCTTCCACATCGGTTATTGTCTCTGGGATGCCGCGAATTCTGACATTGTTCCTGCGGTCCCTATTCTCTGCATCCTCTTGCCTCTCCATAATCTCCGAAATCTGCGATTGCATGTACGCCGCTCTTTTGTCAGCCTTTTTAATTTGTTTATTAACGGTCACCATTTTGTCCTCGAGGGCCCCCGTACGCTCCCCCAAGCCCTGAACTTCTTTTTTTAAGTCTTGGAGCCCAGTGTATATCATGCTCTTCATATCCTGGTACAGTCGGTCAAAGTCACAGCGACGAACCGGCTCCTCTGGATGGTCGTCTTCCCGGTCTGACTCTGAGCCTGCAGTTGATTCTGGCGCCATTACTGTGTCTGCGCTCCGTGTAGTGGAGCGGCCCAGATATTTTCTCATATCCCCTTCCTTCTTCTTCTTGGGGTTGCCCGGGGCCATCACAGGAGTTGCTGCTGTGCTTTTGTTGTATTTTGGGCGTTTTTGGGTTGGTGGTTACTGCTATTACAGCGTTGTTAGTGGAGGTGGGGAACGGAGCTCAACTATTATGCCTCCATTCACTTCAGCCTCGCGCATGCGCCTCGTGGGTGTCCTTTTTATTTGTAAGGTGCAGGCAAGAGTGTCTGGTATCCCACTTCTGACACAGTTACTGCACCGGCACAGCTTAGTCTAACAAAAGATGGGAGCTGGCCGGGCACGTGACGGGCATGTCGCCGAAAGTTGCGTGCGCACTCCTCGCACGACCCCCTGACTTTCCCGCGGCTCAATAGAAAAGCGCTATGGCGGTTTCTATTGAAAGCGCCCGAGGCGCTGGAAAGCGGCCGCTAACCTTCCCGGTTCGCGGCGGGGTACTGCCGCGCGGCGCCCGTGGTTTTTTTTAACTGCGGTGACGGCCGTATGAGGATAAACAGTGTCGCCACTGTAAACTGGTGCTGGATATCTTCTTGCTTCCCTATTCTAAGAAAGCCTTACACCAGACATTATAGCATGATAAACTGTGTTGCATCAGACGATGGGAGATACCGAAACATTGTGCGTTTGCAATCTGCAAATAAAACAGTTTATCATGCCATAATTTCTGGTGTAAGACTTTATTAGAATAGGGAGGCAAGAAGATATCCAGCTCCGACTTTCTATTCTTAGTAAGGAGTTTTCCAAGCTGCCCCCCGCTAGCCATTTTAATACCCATTTTGATCTTTTACATCCCATAACATTCAATACCCATTGGATCTGGTCCTGACTAGCATTCTGTATGTTACCGACATCTTCAAAGAGTAGACAGAAATCCTCGTGGAAAAAGTGAAGCACAGCCGGTCAAGAAGAAAACAATCCGGGGCTAAGCGAATTAATTACAAATATTCTTTATTGGGGGTGCACAGCATGGTGGCGCAGGGGATATGCCTCTGGCATGTTTCGCGCTGAGATAGCGCTTCCTCAAAGAGTATCTGGACACAGAGGCATATCCCCTGCGCCACCATGCTGTACACCCCCAATAAAGAATATATTTAATTCATTCACTTAGCCCCGGATTGTTTTCTTCTTGGACCGGCTGTGCTTCACTTTTTCCACGAGGATTCCTGTCTGCATTGTATACCAGCTGGATGCACGCCTCTGGGACGGCATACAAACAACACCCATGTGAGTAAGAACTACATCATTATATCACTGGATATTCATATCTTGCTCTAAGGTTGCTGCCAGATAGAAACCTGCTGTTCACACTGATGTTCATATCCACCGGTTAGTTCAGATTAGGTTTTTGTTACACCATTGGCAGCAGTTAACCTGTTAATGAGCTCTGCAATCAAGACACTCCTAGTTGTTTGTGCTTACTTATCTATCCCAGGGTCCGATTAAGCTTGCTTATTCACTTATGACTATCAGATCTCACACTTTGATGCACTTGGTTTGGAGGACATTCCTCCTACAGTCTCATGTTCAAAGAGTATCTTTTTTTAAGGCTCTCGTTGTCATTCCTACATACAGATGTAGCCACACTTATACGCCGCTGTACGTGGTCCCATTCGGAAGTCATGAACTAACCGCAGCAATGCCGGGAGAAGCTACGACGGTCACCTTCACTACTGCAAATCTCATTTTTGCTTTTTAAGCTGTGGCTGTATGTACAGTTGCAAGGACATTGTAAGCAATATATTAGCCCTTCTGGCTCAGCAGCAAGACGGCCGGTAGACGTGCTACTCTGTGTATGCAGAGTATTGAAGAAGAGGCCAATACAGCTTCTGATGCCTTAGCAATATGACAGAATGTCAGAACTGTGGCTATGCTGCGGTGCTACTGCATTTCCTGCTTGCACGGTGTTGAAACAACAGATGGACTTCGGCACAGGAAGCATCAACAGTCTCTGTCGTTACCCAGACAGAATCACCTGGTCAATGACAGAGGAAATAGCTGCAGACCAATGTGGCACTGACATAGGGTGACCGATGTCCCGGGACAGTCCAGATTTTTTATCTAATGTCTCCTGCCCCGACTATCTTCTGCTACAGTATGTCTCGATTTTACCAGGAGCAGAGAGAAAAGTAGGGTCTGCCACTGCAATTTCTCCTCCAGCCATTAGGTGGCGTTATGCTGCGCAGCTCATTCTCTGACTGTGTGCAGTGTGAGTGTGTGTGTGTGTGTGAGTGAGTGTATGACATGTGGAGGGAAGGTGGAGGGGTGAGAGAAATGGCGAGGGGAGGGGGGTTGAAGGAGACATGGCGAGGGGATGGGGGTGAACGAGACATGTGGAGGGGGTGAAAAAGAGACATGGCGAGGGGGTGAAAGAGTCTTAGGGAGGGGGGGTGAAAGAGACATGGGGAGGGGGGGTGAAGAGATATGGGGAGCCGGGGGTGAAGAGACATGGGGAGGGGGGTTGAAACAGACATGGGGATGGTGAAAGAGGCATGGAAAATGGGGGGGTGAAAGAGCGACATGGGGAGGGAAGGGGAGGTGAAAGAGAGACATGGGGGGGTGAGAGACATGGGGAGGGAATGGGGTGAAAGAGGCATGGGCGGGGTGAATAAGCGACATGGGGGGGTGAAAGAGAGACATGGAGAGGGGAGATGATAGAGAAACAGGGGGAGGGAGGCAATAGAGAGACAAGGGGGGGATGAAAGAGAGACATGGATAGGGGGGATGAAAGAAAGCTATGGGGGGAGTGAAAGAAAGTCACGGGGAGGGTGGGTAGTTCTTTTTTTCTTCTTCACATGTCTGAGAGATGTTGATCTGACGGCTTCTTAGGGTCAAATACGACGTGACAGACTTTATATAAGGCCTGTGACGTCACATTTGACCGGCAAATGATACATCCACCAATCTGATTGGTGGATGTACCATGTGATGGCTTACATTTTTATTTGGCTGAAATGACATCATCTTAAGTGATCGGATAATAAAAGAACTATTGGATCTCGATATAAATGTAGAAAATATGCAGGGCCAAAGCTATGACAATGCTGCAAATATACGGGGAAAGCATAATGGAGTTCAAAGACATATTGAACATGAATCCATGTGCGTTTTATGTACCATGTAGTTCTCATTATTTGAATCCGGTGGTTAACAACGTGGCCAAACCCAATATAGGTGCCATTTAATTTTTTGGCTTAATTCAACCGTTGTATAATTTCTTCCCCAGGTCCTCCAACAGGTAGATCGTTCTTTTAAAATCCTTACCCAATTTAACACTAAAGAGAGTCTGTGAAACATGTTGGGAGCCTCGTATTGATGCAGTTAGACCAATTCGATACCATCTGGGAGCGCTCTATGTTGCATTAGTGTATATTAAAGAAGATGTGACATTTAAAAGTGAACATCATGGCCCCCAGAGTAGAGCTACAAACTATGACAAAGTCCAAAGACCAAATCTGTGGCTCCAAAAAACAATCCCAACAGTAGATTTTGGGCCCTGTTTGTTTAAATCAAAAACACTACAGAAATGTCCAATCCTTTGTCTCATAAATAGAAAGGTATCCTTACCAACTCCACTTATAAATGGTGTAAATGATCAGTCTTGGGGTTTACAGTATATACATGTAGAAAAGATGGCATCTGGCTGGTTCTGCTCTGTTATTGAGCTATCACAAATCAGCTGTAAATGTTCACATGGAATGGCACCTAGTTAACTTCTTAAATCAATAACTGTAGACTTGCTAGTCCCCTATATCATAGACGGAATCCTCAATAATAACAAAGTGGAGACTCACGGTTATGAAAGGGTGCATCAGTTCAATCCTGCTCCTGTGGGTTGCTGCAGGACACCTTTTGGTGTTCTGTTCGCTAGGTAGATAGTACAAAGTGAAAAATGTGCGATGCACAACCGGAACGAAAAAATAAATGAACTGGAGAGAGGGTACAGCAACTACACAATTTGCTTTTAATAACTCATCTAATCAAATGACCGGCAACAAAACGCACGCGCACACGGAGGTTTTCAAACACCTCTATGGAGCTTGGTCCCACCCCCCATTCACGTCACGCGTCACTCACGCAAGGCACGCTTACGCGACAATCGTGCACCGCTCCCCAGCTGCGAGAAAACACCCGTAACAATGCCCACCTGTCTCCTGCGCTCTGCGTCCAATCACAGCTCCCGCGGGGGCCGCACCTTCGTTCTGCCTCTCACACTCATTGCTTCAGTCCTCCTATTTAATCTCTGCTTGCTCAGTCACACAATGCTGAGCATAGACCATAGTAGCCTTGTGTTCCTACATTCCTGCTTTGCCTTGCCTTGTGCCTTGCCTCTCTTGCTTTCAGTTTGACCTCACGTGTACCGACCCGGCTAGACTCTTGGACCCTCTCTGTATAACGACCCCGGCTTCCCCTCGACTACCTGCATCTCTCCATTCCTGACCACGGCTATAGGACATTCTACTAACGAACCGGCTCCAAACCTCGACCTCGGCACAACGGTCATCTACCATTCTACTGGCTCCTCCCCAAAACCGCGACAAGTATCTGGACTACCCTCTCTCTCCAACCCCAACCCGGCTACAATGACAATCCAGGTATGCCTCCACTGCTGCAGGTGCACATTTTCTACTTTCCCACCTCAGTACCGGGGGTCCGCCTTGTTCGTGGTGAGCGCAAGCGTTACAATTAGAGAGGGTTGGGGTTCCTTACAATGCATCTGATCTCAGATGCACTATTAGAGAGGGTTGGGGTTCCTTACAAAGCATCTAATCTCAGACGCGCTATTAGAGAGGGTTAGGGTTCCTTACAATGCATCTGATCTCAGACGTACTATTAGAGAGGGTTAGGGTTATTCAGAATTTCACAATATAATTAAAAGGTTCCTTAACCAAAAGAAGGCTTAAAACCACTGGTCAATACCACCTATACCACCTGTGTTGTGATTTACAGAACCCGCTTTGTTTGGTGTGTCTCATTTTTGTACAATTAGTACAGATACACTGGCGACACACTTTATTCGAGCTCGGCTAGTCCCACGAATTCGGGTATACCCGGGTGTATTGAGGTTTGTGACTGTTTTCTGCCCGAGTGCATTGGGTTATTTTCCAGGCAGGGATTGAAGCATTTTATTCCCACTGGCTGCAATACTGCACAGTATATATATATATATATATATATACTGCATTACAATTCATGAATTTATGCCATCTGGTAGACACGCGAAGCATTGCAGCCTATTAAATCCTAATCATTATCATTTAACAGATCAGCCGCCTGTCAGCCAGGCATGAACCATGGCTGGGAAGGCAAACGCAACGGGGCTTGTCAGAGGTGAGGAGCGGCGCATTCCAGGTATCTGCCAGGTACATACTGGGTATTTGCTCGAATAAAGTGTGTCGCAGCAGTAGCTGAAGAAAGAGATTGCCGTTGGCTTGGTCATGAGGTTCCTGAGCATCTTGGGAACACTGACGGAGGTGTATCACATTTCCATAATGGTGGAGTTTCACAGGAGCAAATACTGTACATGGGCTCGTGAATTTATCAGTCCAGGCTGATAATGGGTGAGGATAGTGATATTGCCCATCAGGGTCACTGTGTAGAATAAGGAGAACAAGATAGAAGGGACCAGGTGAAAATTCTGAAAGTTGGGAAAATTCAGGAGGGTGAATTCTGTGATGAGTTCTATTCTCCCTCAGGGTCTTCCCAGTCTGTAATAATACTGAAAATGTCTTAATTTAATAACATATACATTAAAAAATTATCCATGTATTAAAAAATCCATCATCCAACTAAAATTAAATGTATAAATGTAAAACTATTGGACATTATGCTATGTTCTGCCCATTGTAATATATTATACAGGACATGCATTACATTGAATCCCGTTTCCCTCCTCCATAGAGCTTACAATCTGATTTTAGGTGCCTGAGGCAGGAAGATTATTTGGACTGCAGTGATCCTTGTCCATAATATAGTATAATATTATGTGACAATATTACAACAACTGGCATATATTACATTTACAGTGTACATCTACGTCGCACCAAAGGCGGACAGCCTTTGGGGCAGGCAAAGAGCAGGCAAAGGGTGTGAGCTATTTGCTGATGTTAAAACTTCTCTATTTCAATCTGAAACTCACCAACCCTTTGTTTTATCCCTTTTTCCAACTCTATCTGTCCATGAAATGTCTGTGGATTAACAGTATAACTCTGTTCATTGAATGTAACCATGTATTGTTATAACTCTGTGTCCAGGACATACTTGAAAACGAGAGGTAACTCTCAATGTATTACTTCCTGGTAAAACATTTTTATAAATAATATATCTACTGATAATTATAAATACTATGTCTCTGCTACAAGCCTACTAACGTTTTTTTTAAAGCCACCAATTTTATATGAAAAGGATTGCTAAAGTCCTGAAAGGAATCAACAGAAGGGTCACCCCCTGCTTTCCTCTTACAAAGTTCAGTCACTTATGAATATTGCTAGGATCCATTTTAAAGCTCAGCTTTCAAATTATTGCTACTTTATCTTAGATTAGTCCAGTTCAGGAGTGGCCAACTCCAGTCCTCAAGGGCCACCGGCGGCAGGTCAGGTCATTGACTGAGCCTCTAATTGAGCCACACACATGGCTGAGAAAGGTTCACTCCTTAAGTCAGGAGGCTACAAGGCCCCAAATTCCAGGGAAATATGTAGGGTAAAGGTTAGTTAGCTTGCGAAGCATGTATTTGAGCTCGAGGAAGGTTTTTTGTATTATTCACTACAGTGCAAGGGGAGGAGAAAGTTAATTTTGAATTTTCTCTCTCTCTTCTATGTAACTTGGTACTAAATAAACTCACTATGATATTCTGAACCCTTAGACTTATTGATATTATTTGTACGATTTCACACACTCACTGGATAGTTGAACTTCTAGGCTCTAGGGCGTTCATCCAGCAGCAGAAACAGTAGTGATATAGTCCAAAGATGGAAAAACAGACGCGTTTCGGGTGTTCCTACTCTTTGACAAAGGGCAGGAACGCTCGAAACGCATCAGAGTAGATTCTATACCCACTCACCTTGATGTTCCCCATTCATTCCCTAATAAATAGGTCTTTAATTAAATTCCTTGATGTTCTGTACTGCATTTTTCCCTCAACACGCTGTGCACCGTTTTTCCATCTTTGGACTATATAATTTCTCCTTAATTGACTGTCACAAACCGGTATTAATGCTGATACACTGGCGACACACTTTATTCGAGCTCGGCTAGTCCCACGAATTTGGGTATACCCGGGTGTATTGAGGTTTATGACTGTTTTCTGCCCGAGTGCATTGGGTTATTTTCCAGGCAGAGATTGAAGCATTTTATTCCCGCTGGCTGCAATACTGCACAGTATATATATATATATATACTGCATTACAATTCATGAATTTATGCCATCTGGTAGACACGCGAAGCATTGCAGCCTATTAAATCCTAATCATTATCATTTAACAGATCAGCTGCCCGTCAGCCAGGCATGAACCCAGGCTGGGAAGGCAAACACAACGGGGCTTGTCAGAGGTGAGGAGCGGCGCATTCCAGGTATCTGCCAGGTACATACTGGGTATTTGCTCGAATAAAGTGTGTCGGTGCAGTATACAGCAGCGGCAGCTTATATTCTCACATTTCCCGCACGGCAGGATGCGTGCGGGAAACGTAGTGACGCTGCTTGTCGCGGTGTCACTGTGACGTCACTGTCACGTGACGCGCCCGGCTTCCCCGGCTTCCCCGACACCCCTGGAGTGTAAAGTGAGGTAAGCGGGTGTGGGTGGAAGCAGAGGGGCAGAGCAGGAGCCGGGTTCGGGGATGGGAAGGGGGTTAGAAATACGCGGGGGTGGAGGGGGGTGCGCGGAGGAACACGCGGTGGCGCGCGCCAGCTGGAGTAGATCCCGGCCTGCCGCCGGCAAATGTAAGAATAAAAGCTGCCGCTACTGTACATGAATTTACTTGCAGCTGAAAAGTGCTAGGGAATGGACGGAACTAGCCAATAGGTACACTTGTTTCTCTCTTTGTATCTCTCGTGTATCTCCTTGTGGAAAACAGTCTACAGAAGCTTACAAGCAAGTGAGCACCTCATTTCAAGGACCCATAAAGATGTTCAATTTAATATTTGCACAGACCATCTTACCATTAAAACACGGTGTTCAGAGATTTATTTGTATATATTAATATCCACATAAAGTACAATTAGTGATACATTTTCTATAACATGCTCATCATCTATCAAATAAGTAATTGATCTTCAGACTGTGGTAATTAGCCGAGGTACCGAGCTTCAACCAATGGGAGACACGCAGCGCTCCTTGGCTTTAACACTTGAGCATATGCAGTCCAAGTTTTAAAAGGGGGATGAAAGATGAGAGAAAAAAAGAGGGGCTGGGGGAGAGACAAAGGGGTAGAGAGGAGTGCGTGATTGTGTTAACAGTAAGAGAATGCGTTTGACACCACATCATGGAACAATCAGGATGCAATGGGGTTAGATGCGTATTCACTACAAAATACTCTGACATTTTAAGCATCAATAAATAGTAAGAATTCTGTTTTCCTTTCTTTTTCTTAGAAGTCATGTAATAAACATTTAGAGCCTCATTCAGAAAGCCTCGATAAGGCCCTTATCGAGCACTTATCGAGCAAAATGGCTACTCGTATTTAGAAAGCCTCGATAAGTGCTCGATAACGGCCTGTATCGATGCAAAATTTTATCACCAACAGAAATTCGCCAATTGAGCGGCGATCAGCCGCTTATCGACCATATTCTGAAGGATCATAAACTCGCGCGATTCAGATACCCGTGAGTCGGCTGTCGCGGCCTATCGCAGCCCATCGCAGCCCTAAAAGGCGTTCTTCTCCCCAAATCCAATTCACCTCAAACTTTAGGTAAATTGGTGGGGAGATGGCCTTGATGAGCTGCGATGTGTCGGGACTTACAAAAAATCAGGCCCTTTTCCTGCCTCGGATTGATGCCGGGGGTCTCCGAAGCTGATAGCCATTAATAGCAGCTCCGGACCCCCCCGGCATGCATTCGAGGCAGGAAAAATGCATGTACAACAACTTCATTACCTTAGCGGCTAACCGCTAAGGTAATGAAGGGGTTAAACAACCGTGCCAGGCTTTCTGTAAAGACATACATTACAATACTGTGGCTAGCGAGGGTGGGTGAAGGAGGAATTTGGTCCTTAGTGGCTGTTTAGGCCTTGCGGGGGGGGGGGGGGGGGGTTGCGGGGGGAATTAACCCCTTCACTACCTTAGCGGTTAATATCGCTAAGCAATAAAGGGGTTAACCCAACCGCTACCCACCCGCAAGGTCTAGACACCCATCCTTAAGGCTAATACCCCCTTCACCCATCCATGAAGCCTACTGCTGCGGCAGAGTTTATTCGAGCATTTGCCCGTTCTCTGCCGCAGCAGTAGCCTGGCGCGCGCCCGAGAGTGACGGGCGCGCGCCGAAGCAGCGGAAGAGCGCCCTCCGATCGGGGCGCTCTCCCTACCGCTGCCGGGTCCCCCGGAACCCCCTGCCGCTGTCCCGCGATCGCGGGACACCAGGGCTCCCTCGGGGAGCCCCTGGACGCGCGTGCAGGGGGCGCACGCTCCCGAAGACGCGTGACCGCGCACGCCGAGGGGCGGCCACTAGCAAGCCGGGAGATTTCCCGCCTTGCGGTACCGACCACACTCGAATAAAGTGTGTCGGTACTGTAAGCACCCACCCCTGACTGACTATACCCACCCTATAGCCATTGAGTAGTATAGTGGTACATCATACCCATATAATAATAATATGGGCATGATAAGCCTCTATAGCACTCAATGGGCACCCTAATTACAATACATTCATACACTAGACACACAATAATAAAACCTAACTAAACTAAAAAAAAACACACTTCACTAAATATAAACAGTAGCTAGCTAATCCAATCAATACAAGCAATAACAACATCAACAATGAATTAATTAAACCATTAACCAATCAAACCAATTAATTCCTAAATCAACTCAACATGAATAGTAACACTAACCAATCCAAACAATTAATTACTACAACATTAATGAATTTAAACAGTAAAATACATAAAGAAATTCTAACAATATCTGAACTAACCATAAAACGCATAGAAAAACAGGACTTCCGTCCAAAAAGGTGCAACAGATATAAGAACAGGTATATTGTATAACAGGTCCCATATGTCATGGATACATAATTCTTTGCTTGAATTATTAGTGAGGACAAACTGCTTCTTAAGGATATTTATACATTGTACCGACACAGGTACACGCGATTAAAGAATTTTAACAATGTATAAATATGTGTTTGTTAAGTCTGGGGTATACTCTTTGACAAAGGGCATAGCCCGAAACGCGTCAGAGTGGTGATTGTCTGGTTTTATGGTGTCCCCCCCTATACTAATAAATTAGTTAACCCTTGATGTGCTGGTCCTGCTGTCCGTCCTTGTGCTGTGCTCCACATTCCTCTCTAGAGGCTTTTTTCTAACCATAAAACGCATTAGCTAACATAATATAACATTAACTGCAAATGAACACAAATCGCAAACCTTTTAGTAGCATTAAGCATGAACAAACAAACAATCACATCCACATAATACAATGAAATGAAAAAAAAAACCACAGCAATACCAAGCGAGAAATGCCCCCCAAATATTGGCATAATAATGTATTAATCTGTACCCTAAAGAGGTACAGATTAATATATTATCAGTCAATGTACCTCCCCAAAAAATCAAAACACACATCCAATGAATAAACCTGTAAAAAGAAACATTTACAAACATTGAATATATTACTTACCAATAGAAGCGGTGGCCCTCCGACTCCCGGGGTAACAGGAAGCTCACGCACCTTGAAGCCCTCCAACAGCATCCGATGCCATCCGCCACGAAGATCCGGATCAGGTATCCAAATCTTCTTTTTTCTAGTTGGGTTCCCGAGGGACTTGTCTGTGCAAGAAGGTGACACACCCCTCTCACAACCCGAGAACCCGAGACACAGGCAATAGACCAAGGTGGTCCCTATACCGGCACCTTCCATCTAATAATTTTATTGACCTTCTTCATACAAACTATATACATGAATAAACCAGTGTGGGTACAAGTCATAACCTATTTACAGTGAACACGAACGAATCCTAGCAACCATCCCGGACTTCTAGTCACCCCAACCCCTCGTGCTCTGTGTGATCTTCAGCTCTGCGGCAGAGTCCAATGCGGTCAACCCTCCCCCCGCTCCGATGCCCAATTTCCTCAAGGCTCCCTCCCTCTTAAACAAGTTATATTTAGCTTTGGCTGAACTTCAAACCTATTTCCTTCTAGGCCACAGTCCCTTAATAACCTCTCCCCTCCGCATGAGTCCCTTGTTTATTATGGCCGCCCACCCTGACTCCCTCCCCCCTCCCCTTTCCCCCCACCCAACCTCCACCATCATTCTAATCTCCGGTATGGGGGCTTTTCTTCTTCGCAGGACCTTTTCAGCTTTAGAGGTGTCCACATACCCAGTTCAGCGAAGGTACATAGCGACCGCACTCTCGTTATACTCCCCCCTGTACATTGCGGCCGAGCATCTCCCCGTCAGCCCCCCATGAACATCTACTGCAGGTAAGTGGAGAGAGAGAGATTAATCATCTGGACCATAGAAAACATGGAGGTCCACCCTAATTCTTGCCCTCATATCTAAGTCCCTAACCCCCCTGCACTTCTAAGACTATCCCTTTTTTCTCTACTTCCCTGTCCCTTCTCTAGACTACTCCTTCTTTCCTCGTCACCACTTAGCTCCTCAGCGGGGCTGGAGTTTCAGCGCTTTTGCTTGGCCCTGCTTGGCTGAACTCCTCCCTCTCCTACCCTACCGAGGGGATGCTTCTATCCCTTCTCCCTCCTAGTCTACCCCCAGCCTTTCTCCCCCACCCTTTCTCCAGCGAGTAGATTAGCTTCCATGTGACCATCCACATCCCCCAGACTTCTTAACCCCTGCTCCCTTTCCCCTGATCTCTGGCCTGATCTTCGACCCCAGTCTCCCCGCTCCTCCTTCCCTCTCTTCATTTATTCTCTAGCGGCAAGGCCCCCCTCTCCCCCCCTTATGAGTTGGATAATTATTAAATTTTAGGGCAGCCATGTCCCAGTCGGATCCTACGGTTCTCCACTGTTCTCTGCCGGTGGGCCTCCTGCTCCCGTCTGAGCCCCTGTCGACGAGATAATGGAGTCCAGCCGGACTCAGTGCCTTCTTCTACCACCTGGGGTCTCTCCCAGCCGTACCCTCATCATGAGCTTACATGGCCAACATGCACCTTCGCGCCACCAGGGGTCCTCGTCACTCATCTCTCCTTCTGCTGCTACCAAGATGTCCGTGATGCATCTTCCCGCCACCAGGGGACTTCTTCTTTATCTCACTCCTCCAGGAAGAATCAAGAAACACTTAAGCACTGTGTTTGCTCCTCTGCAGCTCCACACGCATCCATGACGCCTCCGGAGCTGGATCCTCGGCTGGGAGCTGCTGTTCAGGACCCGAGGAAGAGACAGGTAGGCCTATTTTTTTCAGAAACTCAGCTCTCCCCTCCACATGTTTCAGAGTGAACATTTTTTAACACCATGAATCCAAATGGGAACAGCTATCTATACCGGATCCCATTATCGCATAGGGCTTTGGTAATTGATGACAGGGCTCTCCTCTTTGACAGGGTTGCCGGGGCAAGGTCCTGAAACACCTGGAGTTTCACTCCCTCGAATTCCAGGGACTTAGCCACTCTGGCGATTTGACATATGTTTTCCTTTATTTTAAAGTAGTGTAGTCTTATGATTATGTCCCTCGGCGAGTCTCCATGTTGCGGTTTGGATCGCAACGCTTGGTGACATCTGTCAAATTGTAGCTCTATTTCAGTCTTGTCTGGTAGCATATGCAACAGCCAGTTGGAGGTAAATTCCTCTGGATACGATACCGACTCCGGGACATCCCGCAGGTGGATATCATTTCGCTGGTCGCGGTTTTCTGAGTCTTCCTGCCTGTCATTTATGTCCGCAATCATTTTATAGAGTTGGGCCGTGGATTTCTCATTTTTCTGGATGGCTCTAGTACAGTATTTGCATCCACTTTATTTTCCAGTGTGTTGGTTCTGTCACCTAAACTGTCAATATCTTTCCTGAGTTCCCAGAGCTCTTTCTGAAAAAAGGTCTTCATCTCCGAGCAGAACACTTTCATGTCCTTTCTTGTGACCCAGTCTTCGTCCGAAGCCTCCGCTATACTCGCGGGTCTGCTTGTGGATCTTTCACTCTGAGTTGAAGCCCGCCATTTGCCTGCTTTCCTCCGATACACTCACTCGTGTCAGCTCACCTTTCGGGAAATAAACTGTTACCATCGGGGTTCTCTTTCGAGATATCGTTCTCCTTGGCATTCTTGGGGGTCCCGGCGTCTGAATTTCTGGTTTTCACTGTTATTCTCCTGGTTTTTGTGCTGTAAGTACATACATTAATTGCTGGCAGGGACGGAGTGAAAGGATGAGGAGGGGGGAGTGAGAGGATGAGGAGGGGGAGTGCGAAGGCTAGAGGGGGGAGTGAGAGGATGAGGAGGGGGAGTGAGAGGATGAGGAGGGTGGGAGAGGATTAGGAGGGGTGGGTGAGAGAATGAGGAGGGAGTGAGAGGAGGATGAGGATGGGGAGAAGCGAGATGAGGAGGGGGAGTGAGAGCAGAAGGAGTGGTGGGAGTGAGAGGATGAGGAGAGGGAGAAGCAAGATGATGAGGATGGAGGAGTGAGAGGAGACGGAGGGGAAGTAAGAGGATGAGGAGAGGGATTGAGAGGATGAAGAGGGGGTGAGTTTGAGGATGAGGTGGGGGAGTGAAAGGATGAGGAGGGGTGTAGTGAGGATGAGGAGGGGTGTAGTGAGGATGAGGGAGGGTCTAGTGAGAGGATAAGGATGAGGAGTGGTGGGAGTGAGAGCATGAGGAGCAGTGTAGTGAGAGGATGAGGAGGGGGGAGTGAGATGATGAGGAGACATGGAAAGATGGTGAGGAGGGGGGAGATGGTGAGGAGGGTCAGAGGCGGAGAAGGGGTTGAGAGGCTGGGCAGGAAGCAGAGAGGATGAGGAGGGGGAGAGGTGGGGGGAAGAGAGGGGGAGACGATGAGGAGAGGGAGAGGGAGAGGATTAGGAGGGGAAGAGGATGAGGAGGGTGGAGGTAGGATAAACAGGGGGGAGTGAGAGGATGAAAAGGGAGAGAAAGGATAATGAGGGGGAGAGTATGAGGAGAAAGGGGAGAGGATGAGGAGGGGGAGAGAGGATGAGGAGTGGGGAGTGAGAGGATAAGAAGGGGGAAGATGAGGGGGAGATAGGATGGGGAGAGTAATGTGGTAGGAGAGAGGATAAGGAGGGGAGGAAAGCGGATGAGGAGGGGGATAGGAGAGAGAAAGAATGGGGAGGGGTGGGAGAGGGATGGGGGAGGGGTGAGAGAGAGAGAATGGGGATATAACAAAAAATATATACTTCATAAAACTCATATGGGTTTTGTTGAGATATAGGTCTCTCTCGGCCCACTTGGTTTGGACATGCGAGAAGGACTTACAGAAGAGCAAAACCTAGAAATCCAATCAGATAAGGCTCTTTGTGCACACTTTTGCACAACTCACAGCTACTAGAATATCCCTGTGTCTATCCAAGAGGAGGTTTTAGTGTACTGACAAAAAACATCCCAAAAATAAATTGTAATTAAGGCCACGAGGTTTCACTGTATATAGAATATACATCCAGTAGCACTCTCATTGTAAAAGACTCATCTCTATCCCCCCACAAATAAGCAGGGGGACCCATTCAATACCCATAATGCGTATGTCTGAAGCATTAAAGCAAAGTGCAGTGCTGTACCAAAGTAGTAGTTTAGTTTAGACTGCCCTTGAATGGAGTTGAACACTTCCCCAGTGCTGGAATTAGGACATAAAGGGTCTATGCAGCAACATAGAGTAATTGTGTTTAGACGCATGGCTCTATTTTTTGGAGCAGAGCCGCAGCATATATACTGTAAGAACAGTTTCTAACTTCTGATGCGGTATGTTAGACTTACTGTATGGCACTTCAGATATAGAGGATTTTTGGGGGGCAAATAAAAAGTAAAAACAAAAAAAAGTATCAGAGAAATGCAAGTTGTGATACATCTCAAAAGAATCTGACGCACAATGTGATACATCTCCTTATAATCTGTGCACCATGTAACTCCTCCCCAACTCCTCCTACTGACTCTCCCCAAGGTGCATGCTGGGACAGACGCACAATGTGATACATCTCCTTATAATCTGTGCACCATGTAACTCCTCCCCAACTCCTCCTACTGACTCTCCCCAAGGTGCATGCTGGGGCAGAGACGAAGACTGTGATACATCTCATTATAATCTGTGCACCATGTAACTCCCCCCCAACTCCTCCTACTGACTCTCCCCAAGGTGCATGCTGGGACAGAGACGCAGACTGTGATACATCTCATTATAATCTGTGCACCATGTAACTCCCCCCCAACTCCTCCTACTGACTCTCCCCAAGATGCATGCTGGGACAGAGACGCAGACTGTGATACATCTCATTATAATCTGTGCACCATGTAACTCCCCCCCAACTCCTCCTACTGACTCTCCCCAAGGTGCAAGCTGGGACAGACTCAGAATGTAATACATCTCATTATAATCTGTGCACCATGTAACTTCTCCCCAACTCCTCCTACTGACTCTCCCCAATGTACAAGCTGAGGAATATGGGGCACAATTTGGGCGCAAGGCTTAGATACAGTAAATACAGTAAGTGCAGGGTTTTGCTCCAAAATTGCCTTGATACATAGACCCCAGAGAGAGAGCTTCAAATGTGTTTAAAAAGGAGAAATACTGAGCCTGGCCTTAGTAGGAGCTGACAAATGACTGATTGTATCCGTGCAGGTGGTGTTATTTATTCTGTTTGACATACACAGTAACTTCTCAGCATTTTACATGTGACATACAAAAGGGGATGATACTTTATCTTGCCATGAAGTCAATGCATTTGAACCCAGTGATACAGTATGTTGATCCCACTGCTGTCAGTGGCACTGTCCATATGTGTACTTGTGTCACCCAATGTACTGCACCGACACACTTTATTCGAGCAAATGCCCAGTTTGTACCTGGCAGATACCTGGAATCCGCCGCTGCTCACCTCTTGCATGCTTCGTTGCGTTTGCCTTCCCAGCCACGGTTCATGCCTGGCTGACGGGGGCCTGATCTGTTAAATGATGAGAAGGATTTACTAGGCTGCAATGTTTCGCTTGTCCACCAGATGGCATAAACTCATGACTTAAGTAATGTGTGGGCTTTGCAGTTGTTTCGTTTAAAAAAAGATACTTTACCACAGTACAGTATGCTATTGTTTCTTGCCCTTGAGACTGAAGGAAGACGTTGCAAAAAATGTATCAATTTAGGCTTTACATACTGTATTAAATAAAGACAAAGACCATTTTCGCTTACACTATTCTACAGTGACATGAGTGTTCAAATGCAGCCCGTGTTCCAAAAACCTGACAGAAGTTATGCTTATTTGATATGGGCCGCTATTAATGCAACAGAGGATAAGATGGCAACAGTTGTTCAAATTTAACAGTATTTTATCGAAAACTATGACTTTTACAGATTTTCGCCAACTCCTCATTTGTGGAAGCATGCAATAAGGAAAAGGTTATGTAGTGACCCCTGTTTTCACCGTATTGAGCCCCAATTTGTTGGAGGGTATTGGTGTGTGTCACAGGGTTTTTCCCGTATCTATGATCATGGAGGCGGCAAAAGGCGAAGGGTCGTGTTAAAACCAACTAAGAAGCGACAGTCCCTGCCAAGCAATGCGCCAGAACCAGAACCAGCACCAGCTTCTAATGATGGTCCCGCCGTCAGTGACAACCCTGAGACAGAGTCGGATTTCGCGGGCAGTTTTGATGAAGCTTGCATGTACCTAAGCGATTTCCCGCCTCACCTGCTGACTACAGGTGGGCTAGTCCCTCTGCAAACTATCGACGTGGGTGATGATGAAAGCTGGACTGGCAGTGGCCCGGCGACGGTGCAAACTGAATGGGAAATTCAGTAATACAGTATGGTGAGTACTGTATTGTTGCCGTATTATTTTGGTGGGGCAGGCTGGGTACTTCTTTAGGGGGCTGACCATTACTGTACATTAAAACTTTTCATTTTGTTTTTCCAAAGAAAAGAAAACGGCTAATGGGGGGATTTCGATGGATAATATTGTGCTGTACAGTATGCTGATGTTTTCCGGCCGAACAGTATACTGTGTAATAAACCCGAATAAATAAAACTATGCATTTAATCTACAGTACATGTTCAGTAAATTACTGCACATACTGGGGGCGAGGTGTGTTTGCAGCAGAGAGAGAGATTTAATAATATTGTACAGTGAGCAGGGGGTTCCCTGAGCCAGAAATTAATGCTCAGGGACCCCCCCTGCTCCTGCTCAATATTATTAAAAATACAGAAAATGCTGCGTCATTAACATAGCGGATAGCCGCTAAGGCAATGAAGGGGTTAACCCACCGTGCCCGCTTTATTGTGTGTAGTGGGGATGGGTGAGGGGGGTATTTGGCCCTTGGTGTGAGTTTAGGACTTGCGGGAGGGGGGGGGGGGGGGGGGTTGCGGGTGCACTTAACCACTTCACGACCGTAGCAGTTAATACCGCTACGGTCATGAAGGGGTTAAGCCCTCCCGCTACCCCCCCCCCCGCAAGCCCTCCCCAACCATCGTTGGGGCTAATACCCCATTCACCCACCCTCCCGCTACCCACAATAAAAAAATACACACACAGCAGCCGCCAAAAAATAAATAAATAAATCTAAATAAATAAATAAATGACAATAAATACATTTGAAATACATTTTTATTGATAGTGTAGATATGCAGGGGGTCTCCGGAGCTGAATCGCGTTGGTTTTAGGTCTGGGGACCCCGTGCCCCCCGAGATACAGGCCCCTTTAGGGGGTGCCGGTATCCCCCTAAAGGGGCCTGTATCTCGGGGGGCACGGGGTCCCCAGACCTGAAACCTGTGCGCTTCTGCTCTGGAGACCCTCTGCACATGTACAGTATCAATAAAACACATACAATAAACAGTATAAATAAACACTCGTTCTTTACTTTAGCGGCTATGCGCTATGGTAAAGAAGCATCATTTCTGTATTTTAATAATATTGTACAGTGAGCAGGGGGTTCCCTGAGCCAGAAATTAATGCTCAGGGACCCCCCCTGCTCCTGCTCAATATTATTAAAAATACAGAAATGCTGCGTCATTACCATAGCGGATAGCCGCTAAGGCAATGAAGGGGTTAACCCACCGTGCCCGCTTTATTGTGTGTAGTGGGGATGGGTGAGGGGGGTATTTGGCCCTTGGTGTGAGTTTAGGACTTGCGGGAGGGGGGGGGGGGGGGGTTGCGGGTGCACTTAACCCCTTCACGACCGTAGCAGTTAATACCGCTACGGTCATGAAGGGGTTAAGCCCTCCCGCTACCCCCCCCCGCCCCGCAAGCCCTCCCCAACCATCGTTGGGGCTAATACCCCATTCACCCACCCTCCCGCTACCCACAATAAAAAAATACACACACACACACAGCAGCCGCCAAAAAATAAATAAATAAATGACAATAAATACATTTGAAATACATTTTTATTGATAGTGTACATGTGCATAGCCGCTAAGGCAATGAAGGGGTTAAGGCATAATAAACAATTAATACATTCAATACATATTTTTCATGTCTGTGTTAAAACTCCCTGCCTTCTCTCTAATCTATGTAAAACCCCCTCCCCCTATTCTCGCTTTTAAAACGCCCTGCCTTCTCTCTAATCTATGTAAAACCCCCTCCCCCTATCCCCCTATTGTGTGTGTGCGTTAAGCTTCCCTGCAATCTATGTAAATAAACCTCCCCCTATTGTGTGTGTGTTAAATCTGCCTGGCCTGTGTTTCTGAGTGCTGAGTGCTCTGCGTTAAAGGCCCCGATCACGTGATCGCGGCCTGTAAACCAAGCAGAGCAGAGGGATACCGGCACCCCCTAAAGGGGCCTGTATCTCGGGGGACAGGGGGTCCCCAGACCTAAAACCTGTGCGCTTCAGCCCCGGAGACCCCCTGCACATCTACACTATCAATAAAAATGTATTTCAAATGTATTTATTGTCATTTATTTATTTATTTAGATTTATTTATTAATTGTGCTGCTGCAAGTCCTAAACTCACACCAAGGGCCAAACACCCCCCTCACCCCCAATAAAAAAAATTCACGCACAGCAGCCCCACAATTAATAAATAAATCTAAATAAATAAATAAATACATGAAGAGAAATAAATATATACTGTACAGTATATACTGTATATATACTGTATATATATATATATATACAGTATACAGTATATATAATAACAATCCCTATACAGTACATATACAGTATATACTGTGTACAGTATATATATACTGTATACATATATATATATATATATATACATATATATATATATATATATATATATATATATATATATATATATATATTATACAGTATATACACACAGATGATGAACCAATATACAAATACAGTACATGTAGAATGGTTATCAAAATCATACTGTCCTACAAATAACGCTTCTCTATACAGTACAGACAATAATAATAATAATCCATTTAATAATCCTAACTGATTTTACAATATAAAACATAACATTCCAATCCACACAGTACATTGCATTTACATTGTATACTGTAAATGATGCATAGCATTAAATCTATGCACCATATACTGTACATTCTGCAAATGAATGTTAACAATATAATTGCAAGCTACTCTACCAGTAAATACAAACACTTCCAAACAAACACTTTAACCAATCAAGTAAACAAAAGTCAATATATACTGTACAGTAAGTACCAACCAGAAAACACAATTTAAAACCAAAGCTAACCCTTACAATACCAAGGATTACATCTATCTAATTGTAAAAAACCTTATACATTATACACAGCATTGTTTAAAGCCCCCTCCCCCCCTAATGTTTCTGTTAAGCAGATTACACTGAAGGGAGAGAGATATAAAGGCCTAAAGCCCCTTCCCCCCTAATGTTTCTGTTAAACAGATTACAATGAAGGGAGAGAGATTTAAAGGCCTAAAGCCCCTTCCCCCCTAATGTTTCTGTTAAACAGATTACAATAAAGGGAGAGAGATATAAAGGCCTAAAGCCTTACCTGCATTGGTAAACCCTCCCTGCATTGGTAAACCCTCCCTGCATTGATGTCGTGCAGTGTATGTAAATGTGGGGAGGGGGGGGTGGGGACCCAATGTGCATAATGTACTGTGAGGTCTAACCACCCTCATCCCCTACCCACATACTGTACCGTTCCCTCCCCCACCCCCCATCCTGGCCATGGCCCCTCACGCACAGCAGCTCCACAATTAATAAATAAATCTAAATAAATAAATAAATACATGAAGAGAAATAAATATATACTGTACTGTAAGTGCTCGCTTTATTGTGTGTAGCGGGGGTGGGTGACGGGGTTTATAAATGTGAGTTTATAAATAAAATAAAGAATATTATTTCTAGGGGCCCTAGAACAGAAGTTCCCACGCCAATTTCGCGCTCATTGCTCTTTTTTTACAATGTTGCTGGTCTTGCGGCTTTGCAGTCTGCAAGCAAAAAGCAGTTTGTAGTACTGAGTGTGAGATAAATTATTTATCAGTGTTGATCAAAGAGAGTTGATCAGAAGGATTCCCCTTATATACAGCACTCTATTGTCATTCATACAGTACTGTATAGTAAAGGGTAGACAACAAATGGTCTTGCAGTATATTACTACAAATCTGTCAGGTTGACCAGAATCACTGCGGATATCGGAAAATAATACAATTTTATTAATTCTATGTAGAATTAATAAAATTGTATTATTTTCCGATATCCGCAGTGATTCTGGTCAACCTGACAGATTTTTAGTAATACAGTATACTGCAAGACCATTTGTTGTCTACCCTTTACTATACTGTACTGTATGAATGACAATAGAGTGCTGTATATAAGGGGAATCCTTCTGATCAACTCTCTTTGATCAACACTGATAAATATCATATTTATACCCCTTTAGCACCTGTCGTTCCATCCTATGCACCCAATTACAATGGTGATTGCGGTCGTATTCACGTACTTTATGTGAGATAAATTAACCAGTTCTTTTATTGCTGAAGTCGCCACAAAAAACTTTTATTTACAAATACAGTACAATACAATGGTGAAACATTTCAAGTTAACAGCAATTCAAAACCTCAACACACAATAATACATACTGTACAGTACTGTATGATTATTTATTTATAATACAGTATACAGCTCTGTACTGTATATGCAGTATACAGTATACTGTACTATATTTGGGCCTTGTCTTTGGGGGTTTATTCATGCAATTATTAGGGTGACCTGCCGTTGGAAATACTGACACAGTACAATCCTAGCTACACCACCCACCCCCTCCCTTAGAGTTTTTAATCCCTCCCTGGCCAAGCATCAATCGTCTGGCTAATCCAATCCAAGCCATTGTTTTGTTAATCTGGCCCTGGGCTGGCTACGGTAACAAGATTCAGCAGGAGGCCAGCCAGAGTATCATCCCACCATCCACCTCCCTTAGAGGGAGGCCTGCCTGCTTTGGAAAAATCCCCTCTCGAATTGGAAATGTAAATCTGATGTGCATCCGTTTGCTTACAGTAACTGTTCTGTTCAGAACAGCCACTGCTTCTAAATTACTGAAAATATACAGGATAAATATACAGTAATGTGAAATAATCCGTTCTGTGGGTCTGAGAGGGTTGAAAGTCACCAGGTCCTCATACAGTACAGTACATTCTCGAATACCTTTAGAATAAAAATACAGTATGTATAAATATACAGTATAAATATTGCACAGTATAATGTTAAATAACCCATCCTGTTCTTTTTCCCTTCATACTGTAACAGTATCCTCATTGTGTCTGCGGTACAGTAGTTCATTGAGAGAGGAGAGGTTTTGTGTACATCATTACTGCTGTTTATATACTGTACATTTGACTGCACAAGCAGATTTGACGGAACACAAGGCCCCCCCTCCCCCTTGGGCACCCTTTTTCCTGGAACGACAAGAAAACAAAAACTTTGTTCAGTTACTGTACTGTACGTGCATACTGTATTATGGTAGAACTACTGTACAGTAGGTGGCTGGTGCAGCTTTCTCTGGAAAGAAAAAAATGGAGCAGTTAGTAGGCAGTTACTGTAGTACTGTCAAACTAGTCTACTGTACTGTATACTGGACCTACTGTATACTCTGACTATTGGGAAAGAAAAAATCTGTGCCATACTTACCTGTATCATACTGTACTTACTGTACAATACTACAGCACTGTACTACTTTCCTGATGCTTGCCCATTGCGCGCGATGACAATGGGCAACACAGTGGCAATATGGTCTATATATTTATTGCAGCGTTCCACGGTGAGTTCATCGTTCCAAAAACTCATTATGGCTTTATACAACTCGTCCTTCTTGGAGGGTTTCGCCACTTTACGGATGTGGTCCTTCAGCTGATGCCAGACCATTTCGATCGGATTAAAGTCTGGCGATCTGTGATTGGAAAGAAAGGACAATTAGTTTAAGAGATACAGTACACAGTAAAAACAGTGGGGAACATAAATGGGACACGGTCTACTGCACTTACTCCACTGGCGTCTTCACCCAGTTGATGCCGCGCTCAAGGATATGCGCCGTCGACGCGGTGTGCTTGGGATCATTGTCCTGGTAAAAGCGATGACCATTGGGAAAGTCTCGTGTGATGTATCGCACTATCACGGGCACAATGTTGTCTTGGAAGAAATCTTTATTCATGATTCCTATAGCAAGAAAAGAAAAGTGCTCAATAGTACAGTACAGTGCATTCGGTAAGGCAACACTAGTCAAGTACAGTGCATTAGGCGGCATTATATTTGAGAAATTGTACCTTCAAAGACGACAATGCATCCCGGTCCACGCCTAGAGATGGCACCCCACACATGCAGCTTCACAGGGTGTTTTGGCCGCGGCTTCAAAGTTATGCGGCCTTTTTTGTGGAACGCAAATCTGGCAAATCTCTCCAGCGACACAGTAGACTCATCAGTGAAGATGCAATCCTGGAAAGTCTCACCGCTGTCGATCCATGCTTGGGCCTGTAGCACTCTTTTGATTTTGTTTGCGTCCCGTATCATGAGGTACGCTCTGTAATGACAATGAATAAAAAATGTTAGCGTCACAGCGCAGTACAGTTTGCAAAACAACACTTTTACTTTACAGTACCTCCTGTACTGTCCACTACTAACCTCACACGTCCATATTTCCATCCAATTCTGCGTCTCATCTTCTTTATGCTGCTCTCGGATACAGTCAGATTGTGGTTTTCCTGAAGAGTGTTTTTAACCCTTAATGCGCTCCTCTCATCATTCTCCTCACTTATTCTGTCCACCAGAAGAGTAGTCTCCCTACAATGCAAAGAAATTATATTGTGTTATTAATATGCAGCAATATAAAATGTATACTGTATACTGTACATGTAATATACAGTAAATATAAATATACAAAAAATGTATACTGCTGTACTATAAATATAAATAGACAAAATATACAGTATACAGTACTGTTGTGATATAAATATACTATATAAATATACTGTTGTTATATCATAATAAATACACATCATATACTGTATATTCCGTTGTAAGATGAATTGCAATATACCAAAAGTGTATACTGCTGCACAAAAAATATAAATTGACCACACATACACTATATACTGTTGTAATATAATAAATATACTATATAAATACGGTATACTGTTGTTATATCATAATAAATACACATCATATACTGTATATTCCGTTGTAAGATGAATTGCAATATACCAAAAGTGCACAAAAAATATAAATTGACCACACATACAGTACACTACAGTATATACTGTTGTAATATAAATATACTATATAAATACGGTATACTGTAGATGTACACTACAGTTTTCTATATTTTTTTTGTTAAGTTTTATAAATACAGTATACTTACGCATTTGTTACCCTTGGTGCCTTTTTGCGGTCTCTGTTTTTTCCTTGTGCATGATAGCACACGGTGCTTGATGGCACAACGAGGCCAGAAGCAGTTAACCAGCGCTGGATATCTGCAATTCGTTTTCCGCTCGTGTACATATCCTTCATTCTCATGCTGAGATCCTTTGAAATCTTCTTAACAGGCATTGCTACGAGTACTGTAGAAAGAAATACAAACACAAGAATGTGTATTCGATGTTTAGTCGTTGTGTATTCAGGATGGTGTATTTATATGTTAATGACTCACATTACAGACCACCCACTTTCAACACCTGTACCTGGCCGCCATGCATAAAAGGTTGTACACGTTGCATAGCCCACCACTTGCTGATCTTTATCTGAGCCATTGTCCAGATACTGCATTGTGCCTCCCGCTTACATGGAGCATCCCCGGTTCTATGGACGAAAGAACCATCTCACCTCTGCTG
Source organism: Ascaphus truei (assembly GCF_040206685.1). Classification (NCBI taxonomy): domain Eukaryota; kingdom Metazoa; phylum Chordata; class Amphibia; order Anura; family Ascaphidae; genus Ascaphus; species Ascaphus truei. Next base: position 83,512 of record NW_027454018.1, read on the forward strand.
TGCCTGCCACACTGAAAAAGAGAAAGGCAGTTACCGTTTCCAAGCCAAAGGCAAAGCGACAGGCTAAGGCCAACAAAGAAAACCTTCTGCTGACCCCAAAGGCTAAGGGTTTTAAAACACGTCAGCCTTATTATGTGAAGAAGAAATACGGTACTGTGCTCGGTACGCAAGACGAATGGCAGCCAACTCACCGAATCCGCAGACCACTTGCTCCCATAAGCTTCGACGACTCTGCTGTAGCTGTCCCGGAAATCTTCAGCCCGGCTTCTCCACCCCCATCTTCTCCGGTTCCATCTGAAGATGCGGCTGCCTCTGAAATCCACGGGTCACTGTCTCCTTTGCTCTTGGACGACTCTGCTTCTCTCCCGGAAATCCAGCGGTCACCTTCTCCATCCCTCTTCGACGACGCTGCAGCTTCTCCTGTACCGGGCATCCCCAGGTCACCTCTTCCACTCTCCATCAATGCCGCTTCTCTCCAGAGAACCCCCATCTCATCCTCCGTTGCACCAATCCCCCCAGATCTCCAGATGCCATGCACAAGCAGCTCGTTAGACCGGATCCTGAATGGGCTAACTGTGGATCTCCCCGGGAATTCTATTGTGCTGGCAAAGCTAGATCTGCTTCTGGAGTCGGTGCTACATATGGAGCAACGGATGCTACAAATGGAGCAACGGCTGGATCAACGGATGCTACATATGGAGCAACGGATGGATCAACGGATGGACAAGATAGAGGCTGACATAGCGGGCATACATTATTTGCTCGGTGTTAATGCCCCTGTTTCCCCGACGCTGGAGCAGGGGGGTGACATGGATGTGATGCATGGTACCTTCGACCCCCTTCCATCACCAAGCACACCCCCTCCACCAGAAGATGCAGTGTACTATGCTATTGAGGAGGACATGACAACCCCGTGAAGACCACGCCAGGAGACAACCCGGCGACCACTACCGGAGGAAAGCTTCCTCCCAGACACCCTACCATTGCCCATCGCCTCAAGTACACCCGCTCCCAAAAGACCTCCTACACCTGCTCGCATACAAACAGAGCCCGACATCTCCCTGTGCGATCTGCCACCGGCGCTGAGGGAGAAGTATAGGGTGAGGAGTGCTGGTATACCACACAAGTATGCCTTGATCATATTTAAACACCATGTTCCCTACACATTGTACTGCGAGTGGGTGTTCAAAGTGAACTATGATGGGAATCGCCAAAAAAAGGCCCTTCCTTCTAATTTAAGGAAAAAGATTGTGGAAGAAATGCAGCGCTATTACCCTGTTACAGATCCTGTAATGAGAGGCGTTAGAGACTGCATTAATGGCGTTTTGCGCCATGCAAGGCATCGGCCATGGATGGAAAATGGGGAGGACTTTCAGTGAGACCATACTGTAATATTGGGCTGTACTGTACAGTACATGTTTTACCCTATAGTACCTGCTGTACTTAAACAAAGGATACTGTATGTTGTTGTGTGTTGCACGGTTTTTGTACTGTATTTGTAAATAAAAGTTTTTGGTGGCGACTTCAGCAATAAAAGAACTGCTTAATTTATCTCACACTCAGTACTACAAACTGCTTTTTGCTGCCAGACTGCAAACCCGCAAGACCAGCAACATTGTAACAAAAGAGCAATGAGCGCGCAATTGGCGTGGGAACTTCTGTTCTAAGACCCCTAGAAATAATATTCTTTATTTTATTTATAAACTCACATTTATAAACCCCGTCACCCACCCCCGCTACACACAATAAAAAATAATCACACACAGCATTCCCGCAATAAATAAATAAATAAATACAAATAAATACATTTGAAATACATTTTTATTTATAGTGTAGATGTGCAGGGGGTCTCGGGAGCTGAACCGCACTGGTTTCAGGTCGAGGGACCTCCTGCCCCCCGAGATACAGGCCCCTTTAGGGGGTGCCGGTATCCCTCTGCGTTAAAAGCCCCGATCACGTGACCGCGGCCTGTTAAACCAAGCAGAGCAGAGGGATACCGGCACCCCCTAAAGGGACCCTGTATCTCGGGGGGCACGGGGTCCCCAGACCTGAAACCTGTGCGCTTCTGCTCTGGAGACCCTCTGCACATCTACACTGTGAATAAAACACATACATCATTAAAGAATCATTCTTTAGCTTAGCGGCTATGCGCTATGGTAAAGAAGCAGCATTTCTGTATTTTTAATAATATTGTACAGTGAGCAGGGGTTCCCTGAGACAGAAATCTAATCTCAGGGGACCCCCTGCTCCTGCACATTATTAAAATTCAGAAATGATGCTTCATTAGCATAGCGTATAGCCGCTAAGGTAATGAAGGGGTTAAGGCATAATAACCAATAAATACATTCAATACACTACCCACTACCCATGGCAACCTCCGCTGCTGCTGCTGTACAGTAAAACAGATACAAAAATTAAAACATACAAAGTAATGTCCCCTAACCCCTTAATCACCATAGCGGTTATTAACCGCTACAGTCATGAAGGGGTTAACCCACCCTCACCCACCACTCGGGACGCCTACTGTACATACCCTCCCACTCTAACCCCCCACCCCGTGAGGTCTAACCATCCTCAACCCTCACCCACTAACTACCCACAAGGGAGGCCTACCCACATACCGTTGGGGAACCCCCCCCCCCCCACCCCCAGTCACCGCAATCAAAACAATGCACAGCCCCACAATAAACAGCATTCTATTTATTAAATACATTACCCACCCCCTGTGCCCCCCCATAAATACAAGATTTATTCTTTTACATTCAGGGTCCATAACGCAGCCCCACGCTAGTCCCCGGTGGGCTGGCAGGGCACCTGGACAGACCTACAGTTTACCAGCAGCATTCCACAGGTTCTGGAGGCCTGCTGGTGGATCCTGCCAGCACCATGGCGCCCAGGTGGTCTCCTTGGGTCACCGTGAGCCACAATTGGGTCCCCACGGTAGGCCCAAGGATGTCTGGGAGCCCCGGGTCAAACCCACAGGTGTCTGCGGGGCCTCGGGTGGTTCCCATGGGGGTCTGGGGAACTCACGGGTGCTCACTACGGGTCCGCGGTGCCCCCACAGAAGTGGGACCACACATCATCATCCCCGCACCTACGGGTCGGAGGTGCCCCCACAGAAGTGGGACCACACATCGTCATGCCCGCAGACTACGGGTCGGCGGTGCCCCCACAGAAGTGGGACCACACATCATCATCCCCGCATGTGTCACCTGTGGAACCACCAGCCTGATACCCTTTAGGATACCCCGCGGGTGGTCTCCAGAGGTCCCACGCAAAACCACGGAAGTAATCCTGAATGTAAAAAAAATAAACCTGGCCTATACATTCAATACATACACCCTTCCCCCCCAACACCTACAGTACAATAATGTGCAAAATAACTATTATCCAGATATGGATAATAGATTAATTGCCCATTATTAAAAACATTAACTAGCATATACAAATAAATAAAGTACTACTGACCTCATCAATACGAAGTGTCCGTTGCCAGCAAAATCCTTGTCTTGTCCACAACATACATAGCAAATACAAAGCCAATACATTGCAATTACATTCAGATATCAATTAACCCCTTAAAGACCTTATCGGATAATAACCGCAAAGGTAATTAAGGGGTTAAGCCACACAGGCACGATACCCACCCTTCACCCATGAATTTGTACTGTGGCTTCATCATGCAACTATATATATATATATATACTGTATATATATACATACAGAGAGACAGAGAGAAAGAGAGAGAGAGAGAGAGAGAGATATACAGTACAGTATATATATATATATTGTATATATATATATACTGTATATATATACTGTATATATATATATATATACAGTATACACACGTTATATACACACCCATGATAAACCAATATACAGTACAAATAAATGTAGAAGGGTTATCAAAAGCACTGTCCTACAACCAAACACTTCTCCATACAGTACATACAGTACACACTAAATTAAAATCAATTTCCTTTAATATTCATAACTGATCTCTCAATCTAAATCATCACTAAACCTCTGAAAAGCCATTTAAACAACTTACATTCCAATATAAATGATGCCTCAATATCTATGCACCATATACATTCTGCAAATTAATCAAACGTAAACAAAAATCAATTAGCAATCATTATTTACATCCATAAACAATTCACACTCAATCACGAACAATGAAACCATTAACAGATTCACGCCTAGAGCAGAACAATTAAGCCTTTGAAAAAATATAAGTACCGACAAAAATACAACCTTTACAACCAAGGCTATCTATCCCTGACCTTCCTCAAACACACAATACAATACCAAGGAATACATCTATCTAATTTTAAAATACTTTAAACTCACAAAATAATTAAAAACACATCTAATCCAGCTTTTAAAACATCATCATTTCTTACCCTGAATGTATACTGTACAGTATATCTCTCTAGACATATACAGTATACTGTACATACATACATACAGTGGCAAGAAATGATATACCACAAAAAAAAAAAATACACATGTTAAAAAACCTTTTGAAAAAATTAACAAGTTAAATAAAATAAATTTCTTTACTGTAGTTCACTTACCATTACTTGCCCCCACCGATTCCCGTTGCGCAGCTTACTCACGAACCAATCCACGATCAGGAACCCATAAAATAATAAACCAGAAAATAATAAACTTTAAACTAAAAATCCAAATCAATCCACGGGTCTTCTACTTGTAATCCATCTTCATCTGTATTCTTCTTTCTTCTATCTCCTTCCGGGCGGGGCAGGGCGTGGTCTTCTTTCCATCATCGGCCACGCCCTTGTCTTTTTTCTTCTCCGGAGGTCCTTCCTCCGCGGCGTCTGGCTGCAAAATGAGACGACATAGGCTTTTAAAGGCCTATGACGTCACATTTTGCGTCATGGTTCCCAAGGTCCTGATTGGACCGTGAAAACCATGTGTTTTGGCCGATAAAAAAAAAAATGATGACGTCACTTAAAGGGAATGAAAGCACAGCCAATCAGAATGGCTTTGCTTCAATTGCCTTTAAGATGATGTCATGAAAAGACACATGGCCGTGCACACATGGTACTAGAGCCAATCAGAGCGTGGGAACTTTATCCCTACTCTGATTGGCTCTGGTATACCATGTGTCAGGGGCTTGGGGGAGAAAGGATGTGACGTCAATGAAAACCTGTCACGTGGTACGGCAGCCAATCAGAGCGTGGGAACTTTATCCTTATTGACGTCACAACCTTTCTCCCCCAAGCCCCTGACACATGGTATACCAGAGCCAATCAGAGTAGGGATAAAGTTCCCACGCTCTGATTGGCTCTAGTACCATGTGTGCACGGCCATGTGCCTTTTCATGACGTCATCTTAAAGGCAATTGAAGCAAAGCCATTCTGATTGGCTGTGCTTTCATTCCCTTTAAGTGACGTCATCATTTTTTTTTTGTCGGCCAAAACACATGGTTTTCACGGCCCAATCAGGACCGTGGAAACCATGACAAAAAATGTGACGTCATAGGCCTTTAAAAGCCTATGTCGTCTCATTTTGCAGCCAGACGCCGCGGAGGAAGGACCTCCGGAGTAGAAAAAAGACAAGGGCGTGGCCGATGATGGAAAGAAGACCACGCCCTGCCCTGCCGGAGATAGAAGAAAGAAGAATACAGATGAAGATGGATTACAAGTAGAAGACCCGTGGATTGGTTTGGATTTTTAGATTAATGTTTATTATTTTGAATGGTTTATTATTCTATGGGTTCCTGATCGTGGATTGGTTCGTGAGTAAGCTGCGCAACGGGAGTCGGTGGGGGCAAGTAATGGTAAGTGAACTACAGTAAAGAAATGTATTTTATTTAACTTGTTCATTTTTTCAAAAGGTTTTTTAACATGTGTATTTTTTTTTTGTGGTATATCATTTCTTGCCACTGTATGTATGTATGTATGTATACTGTATACAGTATGTCTAGAGAGATATATACATACAGTACAGTACAGGGTAAGAAATGATGTTGTTTTAAAAGCTGGATTAGATGTGTTTTAAATTATTTTGTGTACAGTATGCTGCTACTGTATGCTTTATTGTGAGTTTAAAGAATTTTAAAATTAGATACTGTAGATGTATTCCTTGGTATTGTATTGTATGTTTGAGGAAGGTCAGGGATAGGCTTGGTTTGTAAAGGTTGTATTTTTGTCGGTACTTATATTTTTTCAAAGGCTTAATTGTTCTGCTCTAGGCGTGAATCTGTTAATGGTTTCATTGTTCGTGATTGAGTGTGAATTGTTTAGGGATGTAAATAATGATTGCTAATTGATTTTTGTTTACGTTTGATTAATTTGCAGAATGTATATGGTGCATAGATTTTATGCATATTGGAATGTGAGTTTTTTCATTGGTTTGTGATCATATACAGTAGATTGTGAGATCAGTTAGGATTTTTAAAGGAAATTGATTTTAATGTAGTGTCTGTATGGAGAAGTGTTTGGTTGTAGGGCAGTATGCTTTTGATAACCCTTCTACATTTATTTGTACTGTATATTGGTTTATCATGGGTGTGTATATAACGTGTGTGTGTGTATATATATATATATATATATATATATATATATATATATATATATATATATATATATATATATATATATATATATATATATATCTATATATCTATATATATATATATATATATACACAGTATACTGTATATATCTCTCTCTCTCTCTTTCTCTCTGTCTGTATATATATACAGTATATATATATATATAGTTGCATGATGAAGCCACAGTACAAATTCATGGGTGAAGGGTGGGTATCGTGCCTGTGTGGCTTAACCCCTTAATTACCTTTGCGGTTATTATCCGATAAGGTGTTTAAGGGGGTAATTGATATCTGAATGTAATTGCAATGTATTGGCTTTGTATTTGCTATGTATGTTGTGGACAAGACAAGGATTTTGCTGGCAACGGACACTTCGTATTGATGAGGTCAGTAGTACTTTATTTATTTGTATATGCTAGTTAATGTTTTTAATAATGGGCAATTAATCTATTATCCATATCTGGATAATAGTTATTTTGCACATTATTGTACTGTAGGTGTTGGGGGGGAGGGTGTATGTATTGAATGTACATTATAGGCCAGGTTTATTTTTTTTACATTCAGGGTTACTTCCGTGGTTTTGCGTGGGACCTCTGGAGACCACCCGCGGGGAATCCTCGGGTATCCTAAAGGGTAGGAGGCTGGTGGTTCCACGGGTGACACATGCGGGCATGACGATGTGTGGTCCCACTTCTGTGGGGGCACCTCTGACCCGTAGTCTGCGGGCATGACGATGTGTGGTCCCACTTCTGTGGGGGCACCTCCGACCCGTAGGTGCGGGGATGATGATGTGTGGTCCCACTTCTGTGGGGGCACCGCGGACCCGTAGTGAGCACCCGTGAGTTCCCCAGACCCCCATGGGAACCACCCGAGGCCCCGCAGACACCTGTGGGTTTGACCCGGGGCTCCCAGACATACTTGGGCCTACCGTGGGGACCCAATTGTGGCTCACGGTGACCCAAGGAGACCACCTGGGCGCCATGGTGCTGGCAGGATCCACCAGCAGGCCTCCAGAACCTGTGGAATGCTGCTGGTAAACTGTAGGTCTGTCCAGGTGCCCTGCCAGCCCACCGGGGACTAGCGTGGGGCTGCGTTATGGACCCTGAATGTAAAAGAATAAATCTTGTATTTATGGGGGGGCACAGGGGGTGGGTAATGTATTTAATAAATAGAATGCTGTTTATTGTGGGGCTGTGCATTGTTTTGATTGCGGTGACTGGGGGTGGGGGGTGGGTTCTCCAACGGTATGTGGGTAGGCCTCCCTTGTGGGTAGTTAGTGGGTGAGGGTTGAGGGTGGTTAGGCCTCACGGGGTGGGGGGTTAGAGTGGGAGGGTATGTACAGTAGGCGTCCCAAGTGGTGGGTGAGGGTGGGTTAACCCCTTCATGACTGTAGCGGTTAATAACCGCTATGGTGATTAAGGGGTTAGGGGACATTACTTTGTATGTTTTAATTTTTGTGTCTGTTTTGCAGAAGCGGAGGGGCCATGGCCAGGATGGGGGGGGGGGGTAACGGTACAGTATGTGGGTAGGGGGTGAGGGTGGTTAGACATCTGTTTAACAGAAACATTAGGGGGGGAAGGGGCTTTAGGCCTTTATATCTCTCTCCCTTCAGTGTAATCTGCTTAACAGAAACATTAGGGGGGGAGGGGGCTTTAAACAATGCTGTGTATAATGTATAAGGTTTTTTACAATTAGATAGATGTAATCCTTGGTATTGTAAGGTTTAGCTTTGGTTTTAAATTGTGTTTTCTGGTTGGTACTTACTGTACAGTATATATTGACTTTTGTTTACTTGATTGGTTAAAGTGTTTGTTTGGAAGTGTTTGTATTTACTGGTAGAGTAGCTTGCAATTATATTGTTAACATTCATTTGCAGAATGTACAGTATATGGTGCATAGATTTAATGCTATGCATCATTTACAGTATACAATGTAAATGCAATGTACTGTGTGGATTGGAATGTTATGTTTTATATTGTAAAATCAGTTAGGATTATTAAATGGATTATTATTATTATTGTCTGTACTGTATAGAGAAGCGTTATTTGTAGGACAGTATGATTTTGATAACCATTCTACAGTACATGTACTGTATTTGTGTATTGGTTCATCATCTGTGTGTATATACTGTATACTATATATATATATATATATATATATATATATATATATATATATATATATATATGTATATATATGTATATATATGTATACAGTATATATATACTGTACACAGTATATACTGTATAGGGATTGTTATTATATATACTGTATACTGTATATATATATCCAGTATATATACAGTATATACAGTACAGTATATATTTATTTCTCTTCATGTATTTATTTATTTAGATTTATTTATTAATTGTGGGGCTGCTGTGCGTGAATTTTTTTTATT